>NC_141136.1:114927787-115080042 GCF_053477565.2 Lygodium microphyllum
ACACAAGCACCAATGAATCTCCGTACATCTGAAGTAGTAGAACAATACTCTGCAATCTTGCCTATAGCATTCACCTTATCAGGTGAGGGTTTCCTGCCATAATATCCACACATATGCCCAACAATGACAACCTCATTCACTCCAAAAATAGATTTTTGCCCTGAAAGTGTCAAGTTCACTTCTTCTAACCTGGCCAAAATCTTCTCACATGCTGAAATATGATCAGCCACAAAGTATCTGCATCCCTGCTCATTTAGGCTCTCATTCTTCTCTTCTTCTGCACACCCCTTAATGGGCACATCATCCAAGAAAGGCATAGTAAGCTGAGGTATGTAATCACGAAGGACCTTATGCATGGCATTCATCATATGCGCAACAGAATTAGTGGCACCTTGAGGCAAGGTACACATCCTCACAAGTCCAATAGGAGTTCTCATGGTGGTTATGTCCCTGCTTTCCAAAGCCAGCTGAAACTGATCATAACCCGAATACAAATCACCCAAAGAATAGATGGCACGTCCAGCAAATGCCTCTGCAAACTCATCCACAACTGGACCTATACCAACATTCCTGATAGTAACTCTGTTCACTGGCTGCATGTCCTGAATAAATCGAAGAGTACCATTCTTCTTTGGAACTGTAAACCACCTGTTTGAGTATGGTGCAGATGAAGGCTCAAGGATTCCCATCCTGATTTTCTCATTCAATAAATCAATCAGCTTTGGCAAATGTGCTTTAGGCACTGGAATAGGTCGGAGATTCCATGGAATATGAGGAATAGTAAAAATGACCATAGGAGCAACAATATCAGGATTCACACATCCAATCTCATGTGGGACAAAAGCAAATCCCCTTCCATGACGCTCAAGCATCTCCTGAAAGCATTGCTTCTCTATGGGTAACAAGAAATCACCATTTCCAATTTTCAATTCAGCAAGTGTCTCTGCTGAAAATTTATGACCAATATGCTCCGGATTCCTCAAAATTTGCTGTTTAGCAGCCCTCTCTATTTACTGATCACTATCAGATGGAAGCGATACAGCAACCGGCTTCACCTTCTTGTCCACAGTTTTGTATTTCGTGTCAACCCTGGCTTCATTATGCTCTTCTGCATTACATAAACCTTGCTGTAAATCAGCAATTCTGCACTCCAATGGCTGAATATTCTCAGCCCTCTGCTCTATGGACTGCATAGAAACAGCCCCAAACTCTGAATGCTGAAATATTTCAGCAGTAAACTCTGTTGGCTGAAATTTTTCAGCCCTCTGTCTCTCTGAAAGCTGATCATAACCAGCTGGAAACTCTGTTTGCTGAATTTCTTCAGCACTCAACACTCTTTGCTGAGTTTCCTCAGCCTCTGACTCAATCTGCGACACAAAATCTGCAATTTCATGAAACATGTCTAGGGATTGCACTAATACATTACCATGACAATTCAGCATATCAGTTTTCAGCATATCTCCCATCTCTGTCATCGTATCTGCACAAATCACACTGTCATACATCCCATCTATGTGCTCATCATCCTCCAAAATTCCTACATTTTTCAAATTTTTCTCCTTCCTGCATATATACTGCCTGGCAGCTCTAGGCAACCTAGAAGTATTCTGATAACTCATTGAACTGTTTGCTGAAATCCCAACATAACCGGAGGAGAAAACATTGCTGCTGCCAGGAGGCGAGAACTCCAATCTCCTCTGCTCTGTACCACCGTCGTCTCGCGAAATGGCGGTACCTAATGAAAACCCGAATCCCTCATAGTGGGTAAGGGTGCATCTCTGAGAGTATCCCTGTTTCTAACATGGTTCACACATACAGTCATAAACTGAACTGCTCTCATACCATCTTTACTGCGAATCCGTGCATAAGCAGATCCATCATCCATGACCTTTGTCTCCATGCGCATCTCTGTAATGAATGGCTGACCAAGAATTATGGGATAAGAGCATGAATCCTGCACAAAGAAATGAAAATCCTCCTCTACATCACCAATAGAAACCCTGACACTAGGGCAAGCAGCATATAAATCACCTGCAGTGTTATTGGCGGCTCTCATACGCCACCCATGCTCTACATCCATAGGCCATCTGTTACTCTCATAAACTCCACGAACTATGAGATTAATCTTTGAACCATGATCAACCAATGCAACATAAGGCACCTGTTTCTCTCCAATCTTTACCATCGTCTCTGTAGTTGCCCTAGCCCAATGGCTCCGCGAAAAGTGACTACGCGGTATCAAAACAGGCTCATCAATTTCAGCATAATGCATAGGCTGAACCCTCTTCTCTACCTGCGGAAAAACAGAAGCATTATCAACCATAACCTCATCCTCATCCTCATCCAACTCTCCAATCAAAACTCCCTGTGTATCAGTGGTAGCCAATGCATGTCTTTTCCTCTTCAAGACCTCCTGAAACTGATCCTGAAACTCTCTTTTTGAGATGCCCAAAATCTCAGAAATAGTGAAAGTCACCTCACTGCCAAGTATCTTATCATTAAAGATTTTCTTCATGTCTGTAGATGTCTCAATATCGGACATCAGTCTGAATCCTGGCTGCTTTCTCTCTCTAGGCTCTTGCCTCTTTTCTCTATTTTGAGCATCCTGCATCTGTCGATCTGGCCCTCGTCTTGAAGATGGTCCTGCAGTAGGTGGAGAAACAAACTCACCCCCTCTAGTCTTCTTAGCTACACTTGGATTTTCTTCATCCCTTTTACGTTTCTCCTCAACAAGTACATCTGCACCATGAGATTTAGCCAAATAAGCATAAATAGAATACCTGTCAACAGGCGAGTCCCAACCTGTCTCTAATCTGATGCTAGAGCCTGCACTAGTCAAAACAGTTTGCTGAATTTTTCCCTTGTTTGCAGTCTCCATAGCATAAGTCCATAGTGCGGACTGAGTCTCTGATCCCTTCTCAATCTGTACTCCATATGCGGAAGCATCACCTCTAGCTGTCACATAAGAAGTACGCGCAGCCATGTCCTCCACTAACTTCTTCATTCCACCTTTACCAAAGTTGGTAGCAAGTGGAGCTCCTGTCTCAGTCAACCAAATCTTACCATCTTGCCCCCAATATACCAAATTCTGCCTCCTTGCATCCTGGAAAGAGTCACAATCCCTGCAATGCTAATGCTCCGTACTATCACACCAAATACACCTCCGATCTCTCCTAGGTGCACTAGGAGCACTCCTAGGTGCAATAGGAGCACTAGAAGAAGTAGCAGGCGCAGTCGAAGCAAACTCCTCCTTCAACTTACCCACCAACTCCGCTTTGACTGACTCAAGTGTCAAATCTGTGATGCCTTTGATTATGTCATCAATAGAGGTAATCAGTCCAAAAATCAGTCTTTTTCCACTCTCAACATACTCCAACTGATCATACCGTTGCCCAAACTAAAAGCATAACCACTAGTTGACCTCCTGTCATAGAGATAACCAACCTAATTAGCATCTATATAACCTGTCAAGTCGAATGATTTCCCATGCTCATAAAACAACCCATAATCAGTAGTACCCTTCACATACCATGTAATCCTCTTGACTGCATTTAAGTGTAGCCTATGAGGTTTCTGCATAAACTGGTTGATCAACCCCACTCCATAACTCAAGTCAGGATGGGTAATAGTAAGGTAAATCAAGGTATGCGCCATATGTCTGTACATAGTGACATTCTCAATCTTAGTCCCAACATCAATTGCAAGTTTGACATTCTGATCCAATGATGTTTCCATGGTTGTCATCATGTCATATTTCAGCAACATATCATGAGCATATTGTTTTTGTAATAGCCATATGCCTTGAGGTGTGGACACAACCTCAATCCCAAGAAAGTACTTCAGCTCACCAAGATCCTTGACTTCGAATTTAGTATGCAACATTGCTTTAATTTCAGAAATCCCATGATCATCATCTTTAGTAATGATCAAATCATCGACATAAACCACCAAAAAGACATAACCATGCTCTGTCTTCTTTGTAGACAGGGTGTGATTTGCATGACCTATCTAAAAACCAAGCTGTTGCAAATAAGTGCTTTTGCAAGCATTTTGTGCTCTCAGTGCTTGTTTCAATCCATACAAGGTCTTTTTCAATTTACACATATGTTGGATAGTCAGGGTGTACATAACCTTTAGGTTGCTCCATAGACACCTCTTCAAGAAAGTCACCATTCAAGAATGAATTTTTGACATCCATCTACCATAATTTCTAGTCCCCTCATAATCTAGGTCATACTATTGTGCATATCCCTTTGTAATGAGCTGGGCTTTATACCTTTCCAACAAACCATTTGACTTGCATTTCACTTTATAAACCCATTTGCAGCCAATGGATACTTTGCCTTTAGGCAAACGAACCAATTCCCGTGTCTCATTTTGAGCCAATGCTGCGTATTCCTCATCCATGGCAGCACACCAATTCTCATCTGTAGTTGCCTCACTGAACTTTATAGGCTCTTTGTAGCCTGACACTTTAGTCATATATGCATAACGTTTGGCTAAATACCCACTATATGTCAGTCTATCAACTGGTTTTCTAACCCTTTCAGACCTCGTCAACTGCGGTGCACCTTTGATGCCAGGAGACATATTCCACAGTGGATTCCGTGCTACGGTGGATTCCGTTGTCGAAGGGTTAGGAAAGCAATGTTGCAACTTCAGAAGTCCTTGATAATTTCAGGCTAGAAGATCCAGCAAGAAGAATGAAGTAAAATCTGTTATAATTTCAGGACACCCTGCATTCTTTTGAGCATTTAAAAGGAATTCCACCCTCTTGTTCAGCTCCATAGTTGCTTCAATAAAGTCTATAAGAACAAAAGGAGAGTTGCTTTTTCCACAAGTTTTATCTACAGTGGTTCGATGGATCAATCTCTGAATTGTCAATGATCTCTTATGAATTCAATCCTTCGTGTTTATCACAAACATCCTCATAAGGTCACAAATCTGTTTCCTCAATCATAGACTGCTTTACTGTCTTCATTATCATAGATACAAAGCTTTCCATGAAGAAAGAAAGGAAACAACCTATTCAATTCCCAATTTTAGCAAGAGTATAGATATCCAAAGAAAAAGTGTTTATGAAAGTATTCTTTGTCATTCAGATATGCTAAGACTCAATCAATGAAGACAGATTTGGATTTCTCTTCAGATTGCTGAACATCATTTTTTATGGTGCTCCAAGACATCATCAAAATCAATGCTTCCACATGTTTCTGTTACATTTAGAACAGCAGTGATGTGGTGTTGCTTTCAATCTGTTCACTAGTGATCCTCGCCTTGCAACATTCCAAGATCCCTGTAGCAGAAATTGTTCGTAGACCTCGCAAGGAATCTCAGTCCTCAGATGTCTTCTTCAATGTAACAACTGTTCATGCTGTTTACGCTTACTAGGTATAGTCATTGTCTTGATTTCTCTGTGTATGTTCTTGTGTTTTCCTGAAATAGATACTGGCTCCAGAAGCAGGTCACTTGCTGAGGAGAATTTGAAGGTAGACAGATATGGAATTTTAGACGCAGCAGTAAGAGGACTCTATCAGATATCAGTTTTTAATTGTTTTTCATTTCGATTTGAGTCATCAAGAAAGCTCCCAGTCATTAGCAATTTGCATGGGCGGTGATGAGTGCAGTATCGCTCCCTCCAGAATCAGGTTATCAACCGCGTAGCATCATGTTTATGCCTGTGTCAGTCGCCATCTTCAAAACATGCACACCCCCCGAGACACACTGCTACTCCTGCAAAGTCGTAATCAGTCAGGTAGACGACTGCATCCCTTCAATATATATTGCCGATTGTCCTTTCCCAGGGCCATGATGTAGTCGTGAAAATCACGAGAGTGACATTACATCTCAAACTGATCTTATCACTTGCAACAAGACGGCATGATAGTACTCCATCTTGTCTCACCATAGCTCATTATTAAGCGTGGCTACTCTGTGCAAAGGGAAACTTGAAGGCGTTGCAGTTTTGATCAGATTCTCCTTGTCTGTGATTCAAATGGTTCATTATCTCTTTAGTGATTCATGATGATGATGATTCGCGTTTCGGCATCTCTTCCCTTTCTAATCTGCTCTGAAAAATTCTGCCTTATCCCCTTAATTCTCTCCTGCTTTCCTGCTTTTGATTCTGATAGTATATAGCTCTTTAAGATAGCTAGTGCCTCCAGCTCATCACGGACAGATCGATCTAACTTGCTGTGCATTTCAGAATCTGCTGTAGGTTCTCCATAAAAAATTGTGTGAGTAAACTTGCTTCCCCACCGTTCAAAGTCAGGTAGTAACGGAAATATTTCGACCAGTTCCAATCCTGGTTTGGTTTGATGCACAGGCCGTTGTTTTGCGATTCTGAATGATTCTTCAATCGAACGAATTTGCTTCTCCCTGTCATTAAGGGATTCCAAGAAGTCCCTCCTCCCCAATCAATGACATCCTTTTCCGTTTCCCCAGAGCATTTTTAGAGGCAGGCCATCGCAACGGAATTCTGTAATTTCACGGCACTTGATTCAAACACTGGTGCCTGTCTCCAGAGAGATCGCAATGTCTGTCGTACTCTTCACCATTATTAAATCCAACATCAGCGAGCAAGCGCCTATAGAATTCGATGATTCCTGTAACATTGTGCCTTCCCAGAATTCTGCGCAGAGTATTCTCTTCCTTTTTCTCCCTTTTTCCCAGGCTCCTTGCTTTTCCCTTTTTCTTTTCGATTCAAAAAGCTCCCTTTTCAAAAATAGCCATTTGCTTTTCTTCCTTTTTTAGACCCTGTTCCTCCTCCGAAATATAAGTTGAAAGATAAAAGAAAGCAAGCACTGTCATATGAGCACGGTTCAAACCAATCTTTTTGGATTGTCATTACATCACAAGATGGTGACCAAAGTGCCAGTTATTACTAAGCAATTTCTTAGTCACAACAGCATATACCAATAAACTTTGACAAGAAGCAGCAGAACTACAAT
This sequence comes from Lygodium microphyllum, assembly GCF_053477565.2. Lineage (NCBI taxonomy): Eukaryota > Viridiplantae > Streptophyta > Polypodiopsida > Schizaeales > Lygodiaceae > Lygodium > Lygodium microphyllum. The sequence goes on from NC_141136.1 coordinate 114,934,738, forward strand.
ATGACCTATTGGGTCACAAGTGAGGTTTTCTTCTATATCTTCCTCGGACTACCAGCTAGCCCATTGGAAATGTTGGAGTTTGGCTCAAATACAGTCCAACCAAATAGCACAAGCTTGCATAGTTCCCTCTTCATCCAATTAGGGCGCACCATGACAAGTAGGGAGGAACAGATACAAGGATGATGTCCCAACTTCATTAAGTTTACCTACATGTATGGCATTCAAAACCAAACTAACTTCGTTCCCTTGTTCTGAAAGTCTGTCAAATACTTGATAAGCCTCATCCATTTGTAGTTATTGGAAACATCCTCACAAAGCCCATAATCGGCATATCTTGAAATAAGTGTAGCCCATGAGATTGCATCTCGAGTTACCAGTCTACCAAAATTCCTTATTCTTCTCCGTCTTCGGCATAGAATGAAAGAGCAAACATAACAACTAAGTATGTACAAAGTATCAAATCACACACATGACTTTTGGGTGGTTTACACACCTCGAATGCGCAGCAATACGACACCGTGAGGTTTTACGGTGGATTCCGTAAACTTAGATGACCGGGCTCATACACAAAGAGGATTCTTTGTGCGAGAAGTTGATGGGGACGCCTGTCCTTTTCGGGCGTTTCATTAATTTATTGTGTACATGGGTGATTCCATAGCGGGTGATTCCGCAAAATGCATATTAAATTAATAAACGTTTATGAGTTTAGAGTGCGCACTCGTAATAAATTAAGGTTAGGATTTATTTCTAACCAGTTGATTTATTTATGTAGCTGAAGACTGCTAGGTATTCACTTTTGTCGGTTTAATTGTATTATTTTACTAACGATTGTGAATGCTTCAGTTGATGTGTAGAGATAGCAGTAGTGGCAGAGGAAAGCATTGGAGTCTAGCGAGTATTCGACTTTTGGACTATATTTTGATAGGCGCCACGCGTATATTTTGTTATGTCTATTGAGACATTGATTATTGATTATTATTTTGTATGCACCTATGCGCTCGGATATGTTATTTCTATTTGGACATTGAGATTGGGCGTGCCAGACTCTATGGGCACTTTCCATTAGCTTTATTTTCCTATTTTTGTAGAAAGCAAACTCAAAAGCTAAAAGTTTGTCATATTTTTGTAAATTGGACTATTATTGAGCATGAAGATTAAAATATACATAAAATACATGCTTTGCGAAGCGCTCACACAAGGCATGGGGGAGATTGAACCCAATTTGTCTGTTGCCTCTTGTCGTGCATGCTTTTACATTGTTTTTTGTGCAAAAAGGTAGAGTTCATTGTTCTTGGGGACCTTCTAGGATTCACTACGTGAGCATTCTGCGTTCGATCTACGCACCAGTGGTATCAGAGCGGAGCAGAGATCAAGAGCTTCCAATCGCTACCAATCTCGGGCGAAGGCGGAGCTCAGGGAACAAACGGGCTCTACAGCCAATCTCGTCGCGAACCGTCGATACAGGCAGACTTCTGGCGATCAAGAATCCCTGTTTCTACTGTCAGATCGCAAGGGACCAGGCTCTATAGGCGGAGGACCACGCATTCATCTCAATCAACAAGTCGTGGACAAACAGTGAGGAAAATTTCATATTTCTTTTCTATCTCAAGTTTAAGCTTGAGTTAAGCTTTAGGAGAAAGCTTAATACTTCATAAACTTCATCACGAGCTGTATGAGTGGGTCCGAAATTTCCGCGACGGTGTCAAATCCATACTCTTGTCCTCCATGAATTGTGTTGTTTCCTGACGATTCTCCCTCCCTAATAAGCCTAAGTTATTAAGCTTATTAAGCTTAAGCTTAATCACTTAAGCTTAAGTCACTCAATTCTCTGCAAGTCACATAGGGCAGATAAGTCGATATACTCCAGGTCCTGCGCTGCAAAAGTCAAGTTCAGCAAGTCAAGTGGAATCAAGTCCCGTAAGTTATGCAAATCGACCTAAGTTCAGTAAATCAACAACTCTGCAAGTCAGACTATATCAGAACTGACTAGTGCTCAAAACTCCTAGAAGACTTCTTCCTATGCAAAAACTCTGAACTGGAAAGTTGTTCGTGGCAAGGTGTTCTACCTATCTACAAGTTTGTTGAAGTAGTTTCAGCAAACGAAGACGGAAATATTGCAGATTTTCTGAAAATAGACAAAGAAATACCCAAAAATACATAGCCTTGTAACCCCAAATTTGAGCTACGCTCATCCTGCTAACCTGATTTTGAGTGAGAAAGGTTTATTGAGTTTTACAGGATGACTACCCCACATATGGATGATCCTATGGCTAAAGACGACCTACCTGAACCTACCATGGAACAAAAGCTGGATCTAATCATGCTACAATTGGAAGAAGAGCGAAGGGCTAGGCAAGCATTGCAAGCGCAATTGACAAAACTACAAAGAGCGTCCACCGATAAAGAAGAACCTCAAGCTGAAGATTTGATTCGACGTACCATCGACGCCACTCTTGAAGCACAAACCATTCGCAAGGAATCCAAGAAAAGTAAACGAAGTTTCAAATTTCGCACATTCAATGGTATACGAGAAGGAAATACTGTTTTATCATTCATTAGCCAGTTTGATGACTATTTCCATGAGAAAAATTATCGAGAAAAAGATAAAATCAAGTGTGTTACTAATCATCTGATAGACAGAGCATCACTTTGGTGGACTGTAGTCTGCAAGAGCATAGAATGTCCTGCTACTTGGGAAGATTTCAAGAAGAAGTTCATGCAGAATTTCCTTCCACCACAATTTCATGAGAAGGCTATCAAGCAATGGGATTTACTTCAACAACGGGATCGTGAGCCTATTCCACAATATACAGAGCGTTTTTGGAATGCACTCCTACAGCTACGCATGCTTGAAGACGTACCAGAGACGACACATAAGCAGAAGTATATGTCTGGACTCCTTGGACATTACTACGCTGAAGTGAACATGTTCAAGCCTGCTACCCTTGAAGACGCCATCTCCTTAGCTCACGACACTGAAGATAAGTTACGCGGAAGAGACAAACGACCACAGCAATTCCAAGCCAACGGTAATTATGGATCTAAACAATTCAATTCCAATTTTAGAAGGTTTAATCCAGGTCGTTTCTCATCACCATCTTTCCGCAAGAATTGGCCTAAACCACCTACATTACCATCCACTGTTAATCCAAATCCTAAGCCTATTCCACAAGCAAATCCAAATGTACCCAGACTTCCAGCCATTGCAAATAATGTAACCAAAGCCAAGCCAATAGTATGCTATAAGTATCACCAGCCAGGGCATCTCGCAACGAATTGTCATTCAAAGAAGCCACCAACACATATCAACTACCTTGGAGCCATGGACGAAGACGAGCATGAGGATATGCCGGATTTCACTGAAGATGAGGATGATCCTATTACTACTTCCGACACTTTACCAGGTATGCCTACTCCACATTCATTGTTGACTATGAAATGTTTGATGCATGGAAAGGAAAGAACTATCTTGCATGATGACGGTAGTACTCATGACTTTATTTCAGCAAAATTGGTAAAGGAATTGAAATTACATACAGTACCTACGCATTATCGCATAAAAGCTGCATTTTTTGGCACTAGGTACAATGGCACACAAGAAGTACAAAATTTAGAAATTCAAATTGGTTCATATATTGAAAGAAGAAATTTCTTAGTTGTCCCATTACAGTCAAGCGACATTATTTTAGGAATGCCGTGGAGACACCAGCATAATCCAAATACAGATTATTCCACGCACACAATGACTATTAATTTTCAAGGAAAATCTATTACATTATATGGTATGCATGCATCTAATATTTTTCCACTGCTTTCGCATACTCAAGCAAAACGTGTACTACGCAAGAATACTAAATCATATCTCATTTGGGTGAATGAATTGCACGCAAAGGAAAATCATATGCAACCTAGGCATAAGGAATTTCTTGCATATTTTAAGGACTGTTTTGCAGAAGACCTACCACCAGGTTTACCATCTTCACGTCCAGAAGACCATAATATTGATTTAATTCCTGGTACACAACCACCTTGCAAAGCACCATATAGGCACAATCAAATAGAGCAAAAAGAAATCCAGAGTCAAGTTGAAGAATTACTAAATAGAGGCTTAATTCGACCTAGCAGTTTCCCATTCGGTGCATCTGTACTTTTAGTCAAGAAAAAGAATAATACCTATCGTATGTGTATTGACTACCGAGCTTTAAATAAGATCACTGTAAAGAATAGGTATCCTATACCTAGAGTTGATGACCTTATGGACAAACTGCAAGGATCTTCTATATTTAGTAAAATTGACCTTAAGTCTGGATATCATCAGGTGAGGCTAGATAGATCCGACATATTTAAAACTGCATTCAGAACACAGTTTGGCCATTACGAATTCTTAGTCATGCCATTCGGATTAACTAATGCACCTGCTACTTTCAGTAGAATGATGAACCGTATCTTTCTGAAATATCAGTATTGTGTGATTGTTTTCTTTGATGATATTTTGGTGTTTAGTCAAAGTGAAAAAGAGCATTATGAGCATTTATCATTAGTTTTTCAATTACTGAAAGAAAATCAATTGTTTGCAAATCCTGAAAAGAGTGAATTCTTTAAGATAGAAATAGAATATTTAGGTCATATTGTATCAAAAGAAGGAATTAAAGTTGATCCTAAGAAAATTGATGCAATATTGCATTGTCCTGTTCCTAAGAAGGTACATGAATTACGCTCATTCCTTGGTCTTGCTAGTTTCTATAGGAAGTTTGTACGCAATTTTTCATTACTTGCTTTACCATTAACCAAACTTCTTAAGAAAGGAATTGTTTATCAATGGACTGAAACTTAGCAGAAATCCTTTGATTTACTGAAACGTGCATTAACCAATGCTCCTGTTCTACAATTGCCTGACTTTAACAGACCATTCTTTCTAGTTGTGACCGATGCTAGCGGATCAGGAATAGGAGCCGTACTAATGCAAGACAACCATCCAATAGCATATTCTAGTTCTAAGCTTAAACCCTCTGAGCTCAAATATTCCACTTATGACAAGGAACTATTAGTAGTTGTACAAGCATTAAAACAGTGGAAGCACTATTTAATGGATTCAGAATTCATGATAAAGACCGACCAGCAAAGCATTAGACATCTACTTAGCCAACCCCAAAATTTCTGACCGTCATATCAAATGTGCTTCCTTCATTCAAAGCTTTCATCCTATCATTCAATACCAACCTGGAAAAGAAAATGTAGTTGCTGATGCATTGAGTAGAAGACCTGCAATTCATAATATTTCTATCATATCTTTTGATTCTTTGATTGCTATGAAAGATACATATCACCAGGATATTACTTTTCATTCTGATTGGCAAAAATTAGTTCAAAATAATTTCATTCCTGTTGATTCATTGTCATATAATGATGGATTTATGTTTTATAAAAAGAGACTGTGTGTTACTATTCCATTCCGATCTTTTGTTTTGAATGAAATTCATTGTCCCCCATATCAAGGTCATAGAGGTATCATATCTACATTACGCATGTTAACTGAAGATTTTTATTGGCCGTATATGGATGCAGATGTATCTAATTTTGTTTTTGAGTGTTTGATTTATCAAAGAATAAAGAGACATCATGGTAAACAGTATGGATTATTAATGCCTTTGTCTATTCCATCTAAACTTTGGGAACATATATCTATGGATTTCATTACTGGTTTACCAAATACTAAATTTAACCATGACATGATTTGGACAATTGTAGATAGATTTAGTAAGAAAGCATATTTCATTGCATGTAAGAAAACTTTAACAGCATCACAAGCAGCATAGTTATTTTTGAAAACTGTTTTTACTAACCATGGATTGCCAAAAGTGATTATTTCAGATCGTGATTCTAGATTTTGTAATAATTTTTGGATAACACTGTTTGCAAATCTATGCACAAAGATTGATTTCTCATCTGCATTTCATCCAGAAACAAATGGACAAACAGAAGCCACAAATAGCACTATTTTAGATCTTTTACGTGCATATACTATCTCTAAACCTCAGACATGGGATACTCATTTGCATTTATTACAGTTTGCATATAACAATACACAACACACATCTACAAAGAAAGCACCTTTTGAAGTCATTTATGGATATAGATTATCTACACCTGTTGCATCTTTGTCTAATAGAATTCAGAGTGCTGATGATATTGCTATTATGCATAATAGTATTTTTGATGAGGTTAAGGATATGATTGCTAAAGCCCAACAATCATATACCAAACAAGCCAACAAGAAAAGACAAGCTATGAATTTCAAAGTTGATGATTATGTTTGGCTTAGAATAGAAAAGCGTAGACTGCAAAGTGTAGATAGACATCCAGTTGTCAAATTAGCTCCTAGATTTTATGGACCATTTAGAATCATTCATAAGATTAATGATAATGCATTCAAGTTAGAATTGCCATCTCATTGGGAAATTCATAATACATTTCACATTAGTTTATTGAGACCATTTAGAGGCCAATTACCTATCCACCCTGTTTATGAAAACCCACCTTTATTAGAGGAAGAGATTGAAATACTTGAATTAGAAGCCATCATAGACACTGAGTACATGACCACTAGAACTGGCCGAAGGTATTCTAGATATCTAGTAAAATTTAAGAACCATCCTGTAGAGGAAGCACAATGGATGCACGCTGGAGACTTAAATGCTTTCCCCACTCTGTTAGCTCCACATTGAGCTAATAGCAATTGAGGTCAATTGCTATCCCACCCCGGGGGTATGATGCCAGGAGGCATATTCCACGGTGGATTCCGTGCCACGGTGGATTCCGTGAGGTTATACGGTGGATTCCGTAAACTTAGATGACCGGGGCTCATATACAAAGAGGATTATTTGTGCGAGAAGTTGATGGGGACGCCTGTCCTTTTCGGGCGTTTCATTAATTTAGTGTGTACATGGGTGATTCCATAGCGGGTGATTCCGCAAAGTGCATATTAAATTAATAAACGTTTATGAGTTTAGAGTGCGCACTCGTAATAAATTAAGGTTAGGATTTATTTCTAACCAGTTGATTTATTTATGTAGCTGAAGACTGCTAGGTATTCACTTTTGTCAGTTTAATTGTATTGTTTTACTAACGATTGTGAATGCTTCAGTTGATGTGTAGAGATAGCAGCAGTGGCGGAGGAAAGCATTGGAGTCTAGCAAGTATTTGACTTTTGGACTATATTTTGATAGGCGCCACGCATATATTTTGTTATGTCTATTGAGACATTGATTATTGATTATTATTTTGTATGTGCCTATGCGCCCGGATATGTTATTTCTATTTGGACATTGAGATTGGGCGTGCCAGACTCTATGGGCACTGTCCATTACCTTTATTTTCCTATTTTTGTAGAAAGCAAACTCAAAAGCTAAAAGCTTGTCATATTTTTGTAAATTGGGCTATTATTGAGCATGAAGATTGAAATATACATAAAATACATGCTTTGTGAAGCGCTCACACAAGGCATGGGGGAGATTGAACCCAATTTGTCTCTTGCCTCTTGTCGTGCATGCTTTTACATTGTTTTTTGTGCAAAAATGTAGAGTTCATTGTTCTTGGGGACCTTCTGGGATTCACTACGTGAGCATTCTGCGTCCGATCTGCGCACCAACCTTGGGCTTGCCTCTCATAAGACGGCACATACCTGCTTTGCCTCGCACCAAGCATCATAATTGATGGTATGTCCAATTCACTATCAAGAATATCACTATCAAGTGACTCATATCCAAATGTGAGCGGGCTAGTCACATTGTCAAACATATTTTCTTCACCTTTATTCAATCTCCCCCTCACTAACATATCTGTGTTAGTGGATGTAGTAGTATGATTGCGAAGTCGTCTTATTGTCCAAGGAATAACAATAGATGAATCATCACCTATCGGGCCACTAATAGATGTACTAGCTGAATGATCATTTTCAGCATAGGTAGGGTTGGCTAGTCCATCAGAGATCACTGCATTCAGAACACCGTACCATGAGGCCAGCTCATCAAAAACTACATCCCTGCTGATTAAGGTTTCCCAAATGGACAAATCATAGCATTTGTAAGCCTCTCTCTCCTGTGCATAGCCAAGAAAAACACTTTTGATAGCTTTCCAGTCTAACTTCTTCCTCTTTTCATCACGCACATGTACCTAGGCAATGCAACCAAATACTTTTAGGTGACTAATGTTTGGCTTGTGCCCATACAGTTTCTCATATGGAGCCAAATCATGAATCCTAGTTGTAGATGTGCGGTTCAACACATAAACTGCAGTAACCACTGCTTCAGCCCAATAAACATTTGGCAATTTCTTTTCGTTGAGCATTTCCTTGGTAGCTTCCATAAGTACCCGATTTTTTCTCTCTGCCACACCGTTCTGCTGAGGTGTGTAACTACATGTGAGCTGCCTTTTTATGCCATATTTAGCAAGATACATGTCAAACTCTCTGGATACATATTCTCCACCTCCATCAGATCTCAAACATGAGATATAACATCCAAGTTCATTTTCAGCATGCTTATTAAAGTCCTTAAAGATATCAAGCACCTCATCCTTGTGCTTTAGAATGTATAGCCATGTGTATCGGTTGAAATCATCATTGAAGGATACATAATACCTAGCATCACCAAAAGATGCATTATGGGCAGGACCCCATACATCTGAATGTATCAACTGCAAAGGCCGAGAACTATCTCAGACATATTTCGTGAAAGGAAATCTCGCTTGTTTCCTAAACTGACAAGCAGAGCATACATGTCCAAGATCAGTGTACTTGAACTTCGGCAAGCCAAGTCCAACCTCTTTCTACTGCATATTTTTTACTTCTGTACATTAACATGACCGATGCATTTGTGCTAGATTTATACATCCCATACTCCATTATCATGGGCAAATATGGTTGCCTTCAGTTTCGGGATAGATGCATCCAAAATAAACATTATGCCATCTCTCTTGCCTTTAGCAGTCAATTTACAGCCATTTCTATATTCTTCAATAAAACAAACATCCTTATTGAATCTGACTTGCACATTCTATTCCGCCATCTGTCCAACAAATGACAGTAAATTCTTAGTAATAGAAGGTACATGTAACACATCATGTAGGGTCTTCTTTCTGCCGTCAGGCATGAGCAATGGAACCACACATGTATGCTGAATATCATATTGTGTGTCATCACTAGTACATACAAATCCATGAGACCCTACTACTAACTCATCAAACCATTCACCATGAGGAGTCATATGATTGGATGCTCCTAAGTCTATGTACCACTTGTCATCTTTGCCTTGCTTAGGCGTATTCTTAAATACATGCTGCATAGCAAACAATCTATCTCCCTGGTCATCCTGAGTACCATTGGAAGATGCATAATGTCCATGTTGCCTACCTTTTGCCTTCATATCAGCTTGCTTTTTATGGAAATCCTTTGCAATATGGCCATATCTTCCGCAATAATGACAGTCTTTATCCCTGTTAGACTGCTCATGTGACGATCAGGAATCACCTTTGCCTCTAGGTGATCTCCTTATGCCTCTAAAGGCTCTAGATCCTCATTGTACTTGTGTATTTGAGCTATGCCAAGCATTTTGCTACTGCTTTCCATATGTGTTGCGAGGTCTCCTCAACCCTGAAAAGTCTTTACAAGCTCTACCACCTCTACCTCGCTGAATAGAGTAAAAGACAATGTCTCTGCCTTGAGATGTGCTTGAACCTATATTTAAGTCAAGCTTTACGTCTTCATGTTGCAGCAGTGCAAGTAACTCATCCCAATCAAGGAGTTTTGTTCTCATAGAAATAGACATATCAAATGCCTTATACTCCTTGCCTAACCCATTCAATGTCAGTGCAATCATATCATCCTCTGAAACACAAGATCCAATAATAGCCAGCTAGTCAGCTATGGTCCTTATTTCAGTTGTGTATGCTTGAATACTCTTGTCATTCCTAGACATGTTGTTGAACTGCTGCTTCTTCAGATGTAACTTTATTGCATGTGTGACATTACCATAATTCTTCACGAGTGCATCCCAAGCATCCTTCGAGGAATAGGAATTGGTAATCTACATGTCCATCGCATCAAAAATGCATAAAGAAAACCAATGTCATACTTTACTAGCTCTTTTCAACCACTATCGATGAGCTCTCCACTATTCTTGTGTAGGATTTCGTTCAAAAAATTCGGGTTCAGCTTCAATCCACGTACATAAATCCCAATAGCCTCTGCCAATCAAGAAATTTTGCATCCTAAACTTCCATAGAGCAAAGATTTTGTCATCAAGCTTCTCTCCCACAATTTAAGTGATATTGTCAGTGCCTTGAGCATTTTCCATACTTGCAACTAAGGTATTCAATGCTATATTCAATCTGTAAATGCTTGACTCCCTACAATTTAGGAAAAGACTTTCTACAATTTAGGGGAACAGTTTTCCTAGAGTTCAAGGACAAGCTTTTTGTAGTTTAGAAACATTCTTCATGCAATTCAGGAACAATCTTCCTGCAGTTCAGGAATAGTTTTCCTGCAGTTCTTCAGGAACAATTTCCTGACAGCTTGCTTGCTGTAAATTGTATTCCAACAATGAAAAAAACACAGTCAACTGAGCATAAACCAAGCTCAAATCAGTTCAAAACATTCTATGGTAGTGGCAAAACATCCCAGCAACAAATTCTGTCCATATAAGCATCAATAGATGCATAGAACTGATGTGGACATTCACTAGAATTTTTCATAGTTGATGACAGGCAAACAGCCAATTATGACCAACAGTATAAACTCTGCAATAATCAAGGTATTCTTAGCTCAAAAATATCCTCAAACCACCATAGACATGTCTCGGTACATTGGGGATTCAATATATGACAAAACATGCATCAATGTTTGTACTATATGCAAGTAGCAGTACTAAATACAACCAGTCCAGTGCTATAACCAGCAGTATTTTCTCTATTAAAAAAAGAGTATTCAGATCTCAAAACAGTCCCAAAACATCTCATTCAGTTGCCACTCTATGCGAGTTGACACATGTACAATCGGTAGTTGGATGTTTCTTTTATTGTGGCATTGTTTTCTTCTTTCATGAATACTCCCACTCAAGAGCATTGGAGAGTGGCATTGCACGTTCTTCGTTATTTATTACAAGGGACTCAATTCTACAATATCATATATGGAGAGGGGGTTACTCTCTTTGTTTGGAGTGATTATGGTTGGGCAGGTGATGTGGATTCATACCAATCCACTATAGGTTATGCCTTCTCCCTTGGATTGGGAGTTATCTTCTGGAATAGCAAGAAGTAGCCTATTATGGCTCTTTTTTCTATAGAGGCAAAGCATTGTGCCTTATGTTCTATAGCTATGGAGCGAGTTTGGCTTCACACTACATATTGGTGGAAATTGGCTTTCCTCAGTCCGGGCATATAGAGTTGTGTGTGGAAAACTAGAGTGCTCCAGCTCTGGTAAATAACCTTGTGTTTCATGCTTGCATAAAGCACATCACGGTTCAATACCACTATGTTTGAGAACTGATCCTAGATTCCGAGTTAGTGATGGTATACTATCCCACAAAGGCTAATGTGACAGATCTCTTCACGAAGCCTTTGCCCAAGGCTTCTATGCTTCATCACGTGCGATTGTTGGGTCTTTAGACACGCCCAAGACCTAAGGGGGGTGCTAGCCTATCTATGCTAGTTATGTTAGTTTTTCATCTCATGGTTGTGAGCTGACACAGAGACATAGGTGCTCTGGAAATTTAGGTGCATTTTATTTATTTGTTAGCTTCTTGTGTGGATTCCTAGACAAAATCTACTTTCCATAGTCTACCTACACCTATTGGACATTGTCATTGTCATTTGGGATTTTTCAGGGTTACCCTTATTTTTTGGCATTTTTCCTTCAGTGAGACCAGCATTAAATGCTACTTGGCCAATATTTATGGCTACTAAAAGTAGGTTGGCCATTTTTTTTTGGGGATTTGGCTATTTATAGCCATCCCATTCCACTTGGCAAACACACACACTCTTCAATCTTTCTTTTGTAGGTGCACACTTTGACGCTCTGAATCTGCATACATGGTGCTACCTTGTGATTAGCTTGTGTTCGCTTGGAATTGTTCAAAAACAAAAGGATTGGTTTCACAATTCGACCAACACTAAATTCTTGATGTAAAAGTTTCTTCTATAGAGGAAAATGTGCACAAAATCAAATTGTGCTATATAGCACACTATGAAGAAGATTGCAAGAGAACTTACCTATCAAATTGATTGTTGTAAAAAATTCTACACAAAAGGATGCATAGTATTGGTATAGTGCAAATGGAGACCAAGATAAACATGAATTGAATATCTAAGGATGCTATGATCCCAAGAACTTTTTTGATGATTTTGCCCAAGGAGTTGAAGTTTGATCTAGTACCAATTATTGAATTTAGTGTTATAGGGATGCAAGTACATAACTAGGAGAAGATGAAGCTCAAGAAGTTGAAAGCTTGAAGTAAGGTTTAATGGATGCCCCTATCACCTCTAGGGTTTCCATGAGAGGAAAATGTTTTAAGAAGAAGAAATGGCTCTCTATCTTTATCAAACCTTGATGAATAATTCTCAAGTAAGAGGCACAAAATATTCAGTAGTAAAAGGAGCTATCCAAGTAGTGCAAAATGCACTAAATTCCAATGTGTCCATGTGGAGAAATACTCACCTAAAGCTCATGAAAATGGTACTTGAAGATTTTGAAGCTAGCAAGCTTCCTCTACATTCCATTATGGTTGAGAAGTGAAGATCAAGAGGTACAATGAAGATCTTTAGCTATAGCTTTTATGGAAGCTTGAGAACTAGAAGAAGAAGAGGTGCTCTTAAAAAGTAACTCTAGTTTAAACCTACTCTAACTCCTCTAAGCAATAAAATACCTCTAAAAGTTTCCTAGAAGTTGGCGAATACTTGCCATTTTTGTCATTTTTCCTTTATATTTATCCAACGTTCACGTAAAACCTTCAATAATGCCAATCTACTATTTGTAGACGGTAAACTACTAAGCATAGCCAAAACTTGTATCTAACATACCAATGATAAAATAGATTGTTTGAAAGGAAATAAGTGAAAATGGATATGAAAATGGCCAAAATATGGATCAAAGATTAAAGCTATAATACCACTTTCAAGAAGTGAACTGAGAGAGAAGAAAGAGGAGAGAGAATATTGTGGAAGAGAAAGAAATAAGAGATGCATAGATTAGAAGAAGAGAGAGAAAGACAGGAATAAGTGATAGAAAGAGAAGGCAACAACTGTGCAAGGAGCTAAAGGTGAAAGAGTCTTCATGTATTATTGAATGATCAAAGAAATAGATCTTTTACACCTTTTATACCAAGCTAGTGTAGTTGGTAAATTTATTATTTTTCCCTTTTAAAAATACTAATGTCTTGTCTTTCCACTGTTTATAGATTTAAGTTACTAACATAGAAAAACCTTATATAGTAATAACAATGCATAAAAATCAAAAGTCTAAAGTATAATCTATAAATAAATAATGAAAATTACAAAATAAATCAATGAGTAAAGCATAGGAAGTGAAACATATCTTCAATCTTTCAAGAAGAGGCTCTTGCAAAGGCTCTTGCACCTTGGATCTCAGCTTTAGCTCCCACACGTTGGATCTTTGATCCTCTCACAAGAGAAGGAAACCTTCATGCTAATCTACTTTAAGGTTGGTTGGTTAAAGAAACTTAGTAACAGGGCACTAGTGGGGAATGTAGTCTTTGAGATAGCCTTCATAGTTTCTTTAAATGTAAGGACGAGGAGGATAATCCTAGACAAATACTTGAGGGACTATGCATCAAACAAATACTTGAGCAAGGACTTGGCACTATGGTCACCTTTTTTAGCAATGTTGTGTCAAGCTTAAGCTTCATGATATCTAAGTAGGGCTTGCACAAGGTATCACATGTTTTATTCTCTCATAAGAGGATATTCTCTTAGTACATGAAAACCTTTTTGAGTTTTCTCTTGTGAGATGATCTTCCCTTGGTGAGCACATACTAATGTTTTGAAAATCCTTGGTATGCCTTTGAAAAGAGTTGAGCACTAAGCTTCAGTAATAGTGAAATAGTAGCATTATGTTGCAAGAGTATACAACAAGAGAGTGCAAGGGTCAAGTTTGAAGAAGAGTATGTATAAAAGCCTAAACTCATTTTATAATACTCAAGTTTTTCATAAATGTACAAAACACTTGTTTTAGTCTTTCAAAAATCCCTTCCATGAAAAATATGTATGATCTTTTGTACTTCTAGGAAAGCCATACCTTTTAAAGTGTGTTGTAAGATAGTGTGAGGGTCAAGTTTGAAGAAGAGTAGATCTATTTTAATCTTTACAAGAGGTTCATATTTCTGCTCGCTCAAGAGAAGGTATTTAGCAAATAAGTAGCCTATAAATACTAGAACCATGAGAAGCTATTCAAATAGGTGCTCCAATGTCTTGAGAATGTACCTCCAACCAAAGGGAGCTTGCTCGAGTAAGCTACTCATGAATATATGTGTGTATCAGGTGGGTTCAAAATAAGGTATTTTTAGAATACCATTTTTATACATTTTTAACATATAAAAGGATGTAATATAAAGGGGTTATTTGCAAATTGAATAGAAAAGGGTTATGTTTTATTCAGGAAAATTTCATAGATAAGGATATTTATAAATAGGCCTTGAACTCACATGATGTAGAGGACATACATATAGTAACTTCCCCAAGGGAGCTTGATCACCCCAACCTCAAGGCTCAAAAGCCAGTGATGATGATTTGAATTGCCTTAACAAAAACTCTCAAGGAGATGATATACATATGTAATTTCTCCCTTGTGAGAGCATATTTAGTATTGGGCAACCTAACTTATATCTAATAGAACAAGTTGGTGTGCTTTACAAAGGTGAATCCAAATGTGAGGCCCTTGTTAAAGGCCTTCAAACCTAGGCATAGTGTCTAAGAGTAAAAGGCTTGCCCACATGTATAAAATCCCAACTATCTCATGGGGTCAAGGACCATGGAGCTACAAGGAGCAGTGACCATTAGGAATGACAAGAGATTTGGAGCTCATCAATGACAATCTAGACTACAACACAATGAGTTTCCATTGTCCTCTTGTTTTCAAAATCTCTATACTCACTGGGTAGGATATTTAAAATTTTGTGCACTTACAATTGTGCTTAAACATGCATTTCTAGGAAATGTTTTGCAATTTATGGATGTGTTTAAATGTGTGTAAGGTGATTTTCCGTGTCAAGAGTTGAAATGCTTAATTATATGGAAAAATAAATTTTCCTCAAAATGCACACCAACAAATCACATCTATGCTTTGATTTTCTTGTAGTGTAAATAAATACAACATTAGTGTCAAAAATTTCCTAATTTATCCATTGGTATGAGCATCAATATATATCACTATGACTATCACTAGTATGGATGTTGATAACTACATGTATAGCAATATACATAGTAATAGTCATAGCAATTTGTTTATGCTAACAAATATAGTGATGCTCATTTCGAAGGAAAAATCTTGACACATCAAATTTGTAACCACACACACACACACACACACATGTGTCTGTATGTATATATACACACATATATTGGACATATGCATACACACACAAATACATGCATCCATACATATATAGACATCACAACTATCATCAATATTTCCTCCATTTTTTGTAGTGCCCTACAGTTAATAAAAATGAGAAATAGGAGATAAATTTGAAATGCCATTGAATGAACTAATGATGAAATAATTTAACAATTAAATACCTATACAATATGTGACTTATGTACTAATGCTTATTGCAAGTCTTTTTTAGGGATACATCTAAGAACATGTCTTCATTGTCACATAAGGAAGACATACATATCAAGTAGCTCTAGCCCCTTTCCCATGTGCATGTTGTTAAATAAAAATGTATAGTCAATGTTGTCCCAAATCGAAGTTGAAACCTAATTAAAAGAAACTAACATAACTAAAAGGGCACAATGACATGCTTTTGAATAAGGAAATCCAAGAAGGAAATGAGGATAAAATGAAAAAACACAAAATATCATAAAAGTGGCGCACATGGTAGGTCAAAAAGAAATCATTTAGTAACATGGACATGTCTTTATTGTTGAAATTGACTACCACAACTTTCATTGTTAGAGGTTTCAAGGTATGGATCGTCACCATTATTAAGCTTTTCACATAGCATGCCTCATCTACCATTGCATCAAAACTTACCAATAGATTTCAAACATTACATGTTTTCTTGCATGTCTTTTAGAAGGAAGAAAATATTTACCAAATGGCATGTGCAAAAGCCTAGCTTGTCTCCAACATTAAGGGGCTATTCCATGTTAGGACTTGCTAGAATATCTTAAAGTCTAGCAAGTAAAGTCATCCTTAGATTTTTAAAGGGAGAAAACTTGGAGGTTGGCATGCAACGTTGACTTCACTCATGAAAATTCAAGAAGGTCTACCAAGTCCTTGGATTGGAAACTATCCTTAATCTAAGATATTATTCTTTGACTTTTTAGTCTCTTGACTCTGATTAATTTAGCATACTTGACTTTACTTATGATTGAAGAAGTTGTTAGCTAAGGAGTTGTAATATATATGAAGCCTTGCTTATAAGGGGGCATGAATTTAAGTTTCCATACATGATTCTTATTAATTTTAGGTGTGACTACTTAGTTTCAAGCTTAATAATAAGAGAAAGTTGCTAATAATTAGTGTTCCAATATATTATTGAGGGTGTATTGTAAGGGTGGCTTATTTATTGGCTAAAGGTATAACATTGTTAAGACTTGCTTGGTGAGGGTCGCTTAGTTGCTACCTAAATGTGGAATATTATTGAGACTTTCTTGTGAGGAAGGCTTACTCGTAAAGGAAGGGCTTTAATTCAAGTCTCTACAAACCCAGATGAAAGCTACGGAAAATGTCATTTCAACATGTTTGGATTGACAAGTATTTGAAATATTGGTTAGAACCCTTAAAATAAGATCAAATAATTAGAGAAATTCAGTTATAAAAGTATCATTTCTTATAATTTTGATAACAAGAACTAACTACTTTGTGGGACCTTCCTTTCTGGTAATTGGATGGTAAAAATGTTTTAATCAGTACAAAGAATGGGTATTCTAATTGCTAAATTAGTTGGTGTGGTAATACTCATAAAAGTTGTTAGAAGTTTTCATTGCTTGAAAATAAGTACTAAATTCATCAGTACCTACATTTTGAAGTGGAAATTTGACTAATTTGGAAACTTTGCTTTATTTTGATTGGTTGGAAAATCATTTTTCATGAGTATCAAATAATTGACGACAGTGTTCACAAGAAATCATTTTCAAATTGGATACAAAAACCTAGTTTTCTTATATTTATAGGTTTCTTGGTCATATGATATCTAAGATGACCCTAGATTTTGATGTTATTTAAAACTTTTGAAAATTTCCAAATTGAAAAAAAAGACTCACGTTTTTTTTTTCTAAATTTAATCATATACACTAAAGCTTGGTTGTTTTAAATAGTGGCATTAGATTATGATTTAAATGACTAAATTAGACAATGTTAGTCCTAACAGACTCGTGCAATATTATCATCAATACAAAAACCTCCATTTCTTTTTGAAGAGATTGGACTACTATTTAGCCCTTGAATCTCAATTTTTGTGTGAAGAGAGATTGGATGAGTCTTCTTATCCTAAGTATATGCTTATTTTCAAAGGGCGAATTTATTTCTACCCTCTTTTGGTAATGTGTTCTTTGCTGAATGGCTATATATAATTATTATAAGATTTCACCCAGAGACTATTCCAAAGGGTGACAAATACTGTGCAGAGGGCGTGCGCAGTTAGTAGCTAGGGAGTATTGAGCTTGTGACGGGTTGTAAGGCACACACCCACCTCTACCTAGTACCAAGGGGGTTTCACCTCATTGGTATTTTCTACCCTTTTCTACCTGGTACCAACTGGGCTTCAGCTCATTGGTATTTTGAACCCTTTTCAAACCGCCCTTTTGAGGATAATGCAGCAACCTTCCAATTGGAGCCCGAAATTGTTTATTGTTTAAATAAAGCAATTCAAGGGTAAGGATGTCAAATTAGGGCAACGAAAATTTACTAGGGCTGCGTGGGTTCATCAGCTTGGGTCTTGTGACGGGATAGATCATAGGGCTGAGTCCAGGCGCCCGCCTTACGAGTCGTCGGGAGTCTGCTCGTCAGGCGACCCGCGAGCCCGGGCGAGGGACGTGGCTGCCTCGTCACAGCGCCACGTGCCCGCGCAGGATCATCTTCCAAGTCGTGGCGTTGAAAGGTTCAAAGCCAGCTTCCTGACACGTGGCGTTTCACCATTGGTTGGTTAATTGATTTTCTAGGTTAGACGCGAAATCTCTTTTCTTTTTAAAAATGTCTTTTTTTAAATCAACCCGTTTTGCACAGCCCTTCTGGGCCATTATTGACCTGCTGGAGAATCCCAAAATATTGCAAGCAATGCATTTGAAGGGCAAAAGAAAAATTTTGCCCTTCTTGAAGAAAGGCAAAATTTTTCTAGCATTGCATTTGAAGGGCACTTTTTTACTTTAAAAATTAGTATATTATATTATAAATAAATTTATGAATATAATTGCCCAATGCCTAGTTACTAAGGTTATATCAATGATTCATAATAGAGTTGATTAAATTGAATATGTATAGTATAAATTGAATGGAAAAGTTATCTTACACATGAATTAAAACTTTATCCTTATTAAGTGATATTGATTAAAAAGCTTATTTGCACAAGGTATAGATCTTGAAGGGTAATATTTATTGCACACATAATTCGAAGGCCACATTTTAAAAAGTGACCTTCAAGTGGAAGGGCAAGTTCATATAGAGACCTTCAGAAGAAAATATGGACTAGCCCTTCAAAAATGAACACTGGTTTAGGGCGCTTGCAAACCAAGTCAGCGCTGGTAAACTGCGGGTTTTGAATATGGACCAAAGGAAAACTTCCCAACACAGCGCGACGCCATGACGACACAGTACGTTCCACAAAAAAGAAGGACGTGACCGGGCCAGTCGTCTTCGCCGGCTCCACCTTTCCGAGGAGAAGTACTGCCTGTTTATATGCAACAGTCTCGTAGAATCACGTGCCATTCGGATTTCTTTACTGCATATGCATATATATAGTTAGAGTCAAAAAGAAGACAATGACACATCCACACACACACACACACACTCTTTCTCTCTCTCTCTCTCTTTGTGTCTCCTTTCCCTCCTAGGAGCGTATAATAAATACACACCCCCGCCCTTTTGCTGCACGCATACTCCCGCCCGGACCCCTCCCTCCCGGATGGAACCTTTAGCTGCGCCATAGCTGCAGTTGGCTCCTTCCGATCACCCCAATATCGTACAGACCATCCCATCTAGCAATACCTATCATCCGTCGCCTTAGTTACTCACCTCCTGACCTTCTGTGCTGTAGTTAGTTATCATTACCGGCCACGGATGGATCATGTGCAAGATCACAAGCTTGTGCAAGAGCTGCTGGATTTCTCTACTGCTGGCCTTGATAGTGATCAGCAAAGTACCTCAGCAGCTAGCGTCCATAGCTCTCATGATCAGCATGTTAATCAGCAGAACCCTGGTGAGACCGAGTGGGCAGCCATTCTTTGGAAGCTCGACCAGGAAGCATCACCCATATCAGCTGCGCGGATGATCATGGATGATCATCTGCAGCCATCTTCTGCAGCAGTGCAGAATCCTACTGATGAGCAGCAAATTCACACCCCACATCATGTACCCATCTGCACCTCACTGATGAGCTCCTTTGGTGACATGAATCCTGAACAACACAGTACTGAGTCTGCTAATAATGGTGTCGATAACCAGCAGCTTGAGGCAACGCTAGAGAGGCGCCTTAACTCTTCTGCAGCTCAATATATTGATCCTCGCTTGAGCACATCGAATACCTCTGCTTCAACCCCAGACAACAGTCACCTTGACTCTGTGTTGGATGAGCTGCTGATCAGCTACAATGACCACTACTCAGGCACTGCACAGCAATCAGAGGAGGATCATCGCCATTCACAGTATCAAAATCAGCAATCCTTTAATGGCACTAGTACTAGTTTTCCTCACATGTCGTCAGCAGCAGATCATCATGACGCCTCAGCAGATTACCATCATGAATACCCTCCCTCTCACTGCAACAACGCCCAGCTGCAGGGAAGCAATTCAGCGACCTACTATAATTACAACCACATGATCAACTATGTTGAAAGCGGCTCGTGCACGCCAGCAACATCAGCCTCGAGCGACGAGCCTGTGGATATGAAAGAAAACCTCAGTAACCAGCCCCAGCTAATCAATATGACTAATTCGACCGATCAATCGAGCTCCCTCACCATCATCACCGAAGATCATAGTCAGCAGAAAGCCAAAGCCGATCCCGGCGCCGAGTTATTAGACAAGAAGAGGTATATTCAATCTGTAGTCGTAAAGTCAAAGCTATACATTGAACAGTACCCAATACAGAAAGCCGTAAGAAGTTTTCGACTTGATTCTTTCCATCGAACCGAATGAAGGGAAAAAGCCGGAACGCTGACGCAAGAAAGGATCTAGCGGCTCACTTTTTTCAAGAATATCAAGGACTTTGCCATTGATTTGCATTAGAAAAAGTTGATCTTTTACAAGGACACTCATAATGATGATGGCGGAAATTTTTGTCAACAGGAGCGGCAAAACCACTTCACGTGTGAAGAAGCCCAAGAAGCACAGGGACTCCAAGCTGGCGATCAGGATGACAAGCGACACTGACATCGTAGACGATGGCTTCAAGTGGCGCAAGTATGGCCAGAAAGCGGTGAAGAACAGCCCTTACCCAAGGTATCTATCTGCAACAGGCATAGCGATCTGATTAAAGCTTAAGAATTATCTTCTCCATCCCTCCGTACCAACTTGTAATTCAAGTGGGTTACTATCTAAGTAGGTCATAATCCAACCTCAAATCCGATTAGATTGCATTATAATCCAAGTATGAATACCTGTGTGTTAACCTATACGATAAAATAGGCCTCAAATATGAACCACACTAATCGCATTACTGACCCACTTGATTACAGCCATCACATTTATTTGTAGTGATCCACTTGATCGCTATACTGATGACAACCCAATTGATCACGCTCCATGGTGACTCAATTGGGTCAGTATAGCGATCCTCTTGATCACACCATACTGATCCAATTGGTCACACTGAATTATGTCCACCTAATTGATGTCATATGAGGTTGCTTATTTAAATACCTAACTGGAACCGACTAGTGTGGTATGGTCCATCATCCACTAGACCTAAGTAGTATATGCCATATGGTCGTGACAGGTTGTGCTATCATAATCATCTGTTGCATCTCAAAAGTAGCTCGATAAGGTGGTTGTTCGGACTCCAAACAGCTCACACGATTATGTAATCATGAATAATGGGAGCAAAAAAGATTGTGAATTAGCCTTTGTATAGTGTGATCTGTGATCATATCATATTGAAGAATTGGATCGCATCCATTAAACCCTAAGAATGATAAGTGCGAACCCTAATTAAGGTAAGAACACTCTTTTCGATTGATTTTACTAACTCCTGTGTTGGATGGATGGATTGTTGCAGGAGCTACTACAAATGCACAGACAAGAGGTGCAATGTGAAGAAGCACGTGGAGAGGCAGCGCAACGAGCCTGACGTGGTGATCACCACATACGAAGGAGTGCACACACACGCTACCCCATCCTCCAATCACCCCAATAATGAATCAGATTCAAACGCCCCGATTGATCTCGCCCACCTCTACCCACCTTCCCAACCAGACCACCCACATAGCCTCCATCGCCCCATATCCCACTATGCCTACCTCAACCCCCTCATCGCCCATCACCTCGCTTCTATCTATAACAATAGCTATAACTATCGTCCCCCCCACCTCTCAAGCCTTCCCTTCCCCTTGATTCACCCGACCCATGACACTCTTGATTACCAATTAAAACATCATCTCTTGCAACTCCTCATGCGTGATCAAGACATGGCTATAAGATCGCACTCAATTTAATGGAAATGTACATAGACCTTGTACTTATTTTTTATGGACTTCCATGTAAGCCCTATATTTTATCTTATTTTTTAACATCGGGTGTGCTAGTTCTATGGAGTGAACTTAACCCTCCTTAGTATGCCAATAATCTAGAGCTAAATATAAAGCTCAAAGAGATGTTTCGTTTCTTGGGTTTTCTTACAACCACCCCATCTATGTCATTGAGCTAGATGTGAGGTGCTCGAAAGCCAATACGTTTCAACATTGTTTTGCATATAACATCAGAGTCCCAAACAATTTGTATATAATTTCTACACATACATATACACAAACACAAAAAATGTGAATCCATGAGTATGAAGTCATGTACGTAAGTGCATAGACACATAGTTTATAGCACGTAGTGTTTTTCATCATGGTGATTTGTTACATAGTGAAATGAGGGGGGATTAAGCATCAACCCCTCTATCATAGCATAATCACACATCCAATATAAAGTAGTGCTAGTGTACTAGCACTACAACAGAAACGAGGCATAGACGCGCATGTTAGATGCGCAAAGTCGAGCGCATCTATCATTGCATCTATATGTGTGTGTAAAAGAGAGTGTAAATAGACGCGAATTTTGCATCTATATATCTGCGTAAATAGACGCCAATATAGACGCGCCACCAGATGCGCAATTATTTAACCACCTAAGATTGGACTTAATATAATAAAAAAATCAAAGTTAATAATTATTTAACCACCTGAAATTGATTCTTAAGTATGCACGTGTGCGCATGATAAAAACCATAGAATTAAGAATACACATTGAATCATTGAATAAAAAAACCAAAGTTAATAATTATTTTTGCATTGCTCTCTAATGAATGGCAGTTCCTCCAGTTGGCAAGCCTGATATAAGTAATTAGCGGCAAGCGACACAAACCTTATTATACAATTAGTAGCAAGCATTGCAATATGTATCTCGTAATTTCTCTACTTGAAGATGATAAAAAATACTTCCTTTTTATTATGGAAAATTCAATTTAGCTTTAAACTTGACTATTGATTCTTGAGTTATATGCACGTATGCGCATGATAAAAACCATAGAATTAAGAATACACATTGAATCATTAAGCAAATTAAGTATGTTACAGTGAATGATCCATCTCATCTTCAATGAGATCAGCCCTTGCTAAACTATCTACTTCTAGGTCTATGTTACCAAGAGGTAACGAAACAAATAAGTCTATCCCACTATCAAATATGTTTCTATATTGCTCAATAACTTCATTAATATCATCGACAATCACATTATTGTCTTTTTCTGCGTTTCCTTGAACATCTTCACGAGGTTCATCTTGTACTATATCACGCATATAATCCATTATGGTGTCATCATATACATCATCATTAATTGTTGGATTGTCATCTGCTATCTCCATGTCCGTAATATTACCATATATTGGTTTTGAACGATTAGATATAGGGATGACATACCACCATCGGTTATTGTTTACCATTGGATGATACACAACCTGTATTTGAAAAAAAAAAGCAAGAAACTTAAATACTTATTATATTGTGTATATGTATCACATGTATACATATTAAAAAATTAGCTTTTGCATATATACCTGCTCGCATTGTTGAGGTAGTACTAATGTGTCATTCTTGTTTTGGTGAAATTTTGTAGAGTCAATGATTACAAAACCACTTGGATGATATCTGATTGTGTAATGCTCACCATTTGTTGCCACTTCTTTAAACCACTTCACATCCAGTACATATATAAATAATTGTCTGAAGTCAAACTTCAGAATATCTTGGATCAAGCCACAATAACCTTCCATGGTACCATTGGCATCCTCGAAGTGAGCAAGGACACCACAATCTTGCGTATTTCTCTTTTCATCTATACATTGAGTTCGAAGATGTTTACCCTCACA
Organism: Lygodium microphyllum; assembly: GCF_053477565.2. Classification (NCBI taxonomy): domain Eukaryota; kingdom Viridiplantae; phylum Streptophyta; class Polypodiopsida; order Schizaeales; family Lygodiaceae; genus Lygodium; species Lygodium microphyllum. Next base: position 114,958,756 of record NC_141136.1, read on the forward strand.
CCAAATAGCATTGAATAATGTGCACTAGTAGTAAAAGATAAAAGATCAAACATGTCAATTATTTATATAAAATATAACTTATAGAAACAAATTAATTGATAGTATTTCTCACCTTTGATAAGCAACCTCGTGCGTATTCCTACTCTTCTTGAGATATATTAATTTCCTCCTCCTTTTCCATTCACTCCATTTCCTCATGTAACCGATCTATATCAATATGACGTGGGAGCGCATTTAGATGATCTGAAAATGAGACATTACATCCATATTTAGTGCAAAATGCTTGTCTTTCGCTTTTTCTTCTTGCCCTTGCTTCATTATATAGTGTCACCCATTCGCTCATTACATCACTATTGAGCACACAAAAACTATTTAACTTACGAAGTTCTTCTTTTGTTAGCACTTTACTCTTAGTTGACAATTTGTTTCATTTTGAAAGCATTTGTGATAATAACCTACATATATTTTTAAAAGTGAGTTAAAAAACCACCAACATATATTTTTGTCTGATTTCAAAATAGAACAATTAATATTATGATTCATAAGCCAAACTGAATTGATACCTACTTCAATAATGCATCCAAACTGACATTACTCCATCCATAAATTGTTTGCAAGTTAAGTATCTCGAGGGACGCATGAAGAACGGAGTACGTACAACCTTCATATAACGGAGTAGATGACGCTACGTATAGTGGATCATCAGCCTTCGTAGAGTGACCTTCTTCCTGAACTGGTTGCGAAAATAGATGGTATATCATGTTGTCCAAAATCTCATCCTCTATGACTTGATGGGGCATTTCATGAGGGCCACTATCATGGTCGTGAGTCTCCACTCTTCTTGAAGACTCTGCCTCCTCGCGTTGACGTTTTCCAGCCTCTCGACGCCCGGAAGGGAGCATCTGAGGATGTGGCACCGCATCCTGCTCAACCACAAAAGGGAGTTTCATGTACGTTGATATATATTGAGTAATATAGACTAGTAATCTTAGTGTTTAAAAAAAACAATGAATACCAGTGATTTTTCTCGGTCCCATTCTCCATACAAGCTAAGGTGTGACATTGCAATTCGACGTGCTCGAAAAATACACCCTCAACAACGATTACACATGCATTTAATTTTTCGTCGTAGCCATGCATCTCGATTATGAAGATGTAATGTTTCATCTTCACTTGAGGATGTGCTCGTTGACTCATCAGCATGCACTGCACTAGGTGATGACGACAACATGATTAAACCTAATTCATGATAATATTAAAATATTTATCATTCATATGTTTACATAAAAACTTCAAGCTAGCGTATTAATTATTCTAAGATCTCAATTTTAAATACACAAAACTCATCATAAATATATTAAAACTTATGATAAGAATTCACTATCAAAACTTATCTTAAAAACAAAAAATTATGATAAAGCCTAAATGCGCGTCTATATCCATGTTTACGTACACGTCTAAATTAGCATCTATTTGCACGTCTATGTTTGCGTCTATACGCGCGTTTACATAAATCTTAGATGTGCATATACACGCCAAAAGAGATGCACACGTCAAAATTCAAACCATACTTAAATCATTTCTTTTCAAACTGCGTATTTCCTTTCCTGGGTTTTTTGCGGTTCTGAAGCTCAAGTTTAGCCGACATGCAGTCTCTTCATGCCTCACATAGTCTCTTCATGCCTCACCTCCTTATGGCTCACCTCTTCTTTCATTTCAAACACACAAGAAGGGAAAAAGGAAAGCTAAGGAGAGGAAGAAAGAGAGAACAAGAGAGAGGAGAACAAGAGGAAGAAGAAGCAGCAAGCAAGCAGAAGCGCTACCACCCACCACACCAAACACCCAAGGTGAGTCTCTCTCTCTCTCTCTCTCTCTCTCTCTCTCTCTCTCTCTCTCTCTCTCTCTCTCTCTCTCTCTCTCTCTCTCTCTCTCTCTCTCTCTCTCTCTCTCTCTCTCTCTCTCTCTCTCTCTGTGCTCTGTCTATGTATTAGGATTTCTGATTCCATTATGTATTGCATTTTGTAAATCATGAATGGCGGTCATCGGACTAAAATTAGCCGACTGAGCGCATCTGCCAGCGCGTCTACATTTCAGTGTAGATGCAGGTATAGCCACGAAGAAATATTTTCTCTCATTGTGTCTAAGGCCGCATCTCAGAGCGCGTGTATTCTGCGTCGTAGACGCGAGAATACACGCGCTCTACACATAGGCTTTGACTTCATAGTCGCGTCTCTTGGTGTGTGTGCTCTGCAGTCTACACGTGATGATACACGCACGCGCCAGAGCATTGACCTGGAATACGCTTCTGACAGTGCGTCTATACTGCATCTCAGATGCAGATATAGACCCGCTCTGGACAGAGGGTTGACTTTAGGGACGCGTCTGAGAGCGCGTATATCCTGCAATTTAGACGCGGTTATACACGCACCAGCTCTCCCAGCTCTGATAAAAAATAATATATTTTTGCAATGATGAATGTGACCAATCCCATGCTTGTGTTTATCAGTTTTTTTGTTTATGAGAAGCATTAGCACTTAAGTTTTATGCTCAATGTCTAAAGAAAGCTCTTTGAAAATGTTTAGGTGTGGATAAAGGTAATATATGATTTTTTGTATGCAAACAAATTTGTCTTTTTCTTGTGTTTTTTTTGCAGATGTCACATCTTGGTTCATCTAGCAATGACCCGGATTTGGATCGCATGAATGATACATTGGCCTCGTTCGGCAGGGGGTCAATGCATTTTTTGGAGGTTTTCCTAGTAGGAAAGACTTCATGGAAGAGATGACCAGACACCTTGGCCGCTCTCCCACAGCAGACGAGGTGTTCAGCGTCATGTCTGGAACGCCTCTGACGTCTTTTCCTGGCACTACTTCCCAAACTACAATTGCAGGTACTCCACATGCAGATACTCCACGTGCAAGTACTCCATGTGCAACACCTGTACATGCATCGACTGAAGCACAAGCGTCAGCCGACGCACATGCATTTGCGAAAGCACGTGCATCCAGCGAGGCAAAGGGTAGTCGACAGAGAGGAAGGAGGGAGAGTCGAGGGGGAGGACGAAGCTTGTGTGGGGGTTACCTAGGAGGTGGCGAGCGATCACCCTCACCAGTAAATCACGTAAAGGAGCCAGTACGCCAGTACTATAGAGTTACAGATACTGATGGTATTTTCCATGATGATGAAGGAAGGGATGTAATGGCGTACATGAGGAGCGTCGTGCATGTGACGTATAAAGATTGTTTCGTCTACTTCAAAAATCAGAAAAGCGGCTTGTGGCAGGAGGTGTTGAGGGCAGTCCATAGGAGGTACCCAAATCCTGAGGGATAGTGATTCTCGGATAATTGGGAACGCACAAAAGTGAGGGATTTGCTTCACAACAAAAGATCCCACCTCATGAGACGCTCCAGGGACTCACTGCGGAGGCAGGGGGAGGGGTGTGGAGCCTATAGCCAACCACCTATGTGCCATCACATAGAGTTGAAGAAAGCCAAGAAGAAAGCAGCAGAGAAAGTGAAGAGTCGCCAGCATGTAGAGGTGCGACGGATCCAAATGGAAACCATGGGATCGTCACATTATGGATCGAGCAGCAGAGAGTCGTGGGAGGTAGAGTTTGTAAGTATATTTTGATTTCTAGTTTTTTAAATTTTATATTTCTTTCAATTCTTTATATAATTTGTTCTAATAAATTGTGTCTCATAATTGTTTGTATATATCATAATTGTTTTGCAGACTACTATCGTTGGTAGGATACCTACTCCTAGAGAGATAGGTTACCATCGAGGCCATAACCGTGCAGCCATATGGCTTTACTTCTATGAGGAGGGTCTCATCACTGAGGACCAATACAACCGGGCTATGAGGATTCAACAGCCAGAGGAGGTATGTTTTTCTTACTTTCCTATTAAAAGTATAGCTAATACTACAACAAAAAGGCCTCATAGACGCACATTTAGACGCGATTTTTGAATATAGAGAAAATCTTACGGGCGCATATATTCGCCCGTCTATTTGCGCATCTACCGTTTCACGTCTATAATCACATGTGTCAACGAATTTACACGCAAAAATAGACGCGCAATAGACGCACATATAGACGCGCATATAGACACGCTAGTAGACGCGCTTTTACAAGCACTGGTAGACGCAAACGAAAAACAAAAAATCTTCTTTTTAAAAAAAAGATATTTATTTATTTTTTTAAATTTGAATTATGAAGCGCGTGTATAAGCGCGTGTAAACTACACTGTAGACGTGCGTATAAACGCAGATTATCTGCAATTTAGACGCGCGGATAGACGCGCAAAACAGAACTGGAAAAAAAAAACCAGAGAGCATGTGGTTGCTTACTAGAGAGCATGTACATGCTCTCTGGTTTTTTTTCCCCCCCTCCCATACATCAGATTGTGCATTTGGAAAAAATACAATGTATCTTACGAACACGAGAATTGAAAATAAAAGTCCATGTATTCATTATAGATCAAAAGCATTTATATGGGAAGTTTAAGTGCTTGCGACCTAAAGCGTGGCCGCAAGCAGTAGGCTCAAAGATGGATCATACATATACAAGAAAAGAATGTCTCATGAGGAGGTATAGTGCTCCTCTACAAATCTGAAGAAGAAACATCTTCGCTAGTACCACCATGGCTACTAGCGTCGCTATCCCCCTCCTCGCTATGCTCCACATCCGGGTTCGCCTATACACACAAAAGATCAAGGTTGCTTACATAGACATCGTGGATAAAAATTTATAATTAGCTATACTTTTAATAGGAAAGTAAGAAAAACATACCTCCTCTGGCTGTCGAATCCTCATGGCCCGGTTGTATTGGTCCTCAGTGATGAGACCCTCCTCATAGAAGTGAAGCCATGTGGCTGCGTGGTTATGGCCTCGATGGTAACCTACCGCTCTAGGAGTAGGTATCCTACCAACGATGGTAGTATGCAAAACAATTATGATATATATAAACAATTATGAGTCACAATATATTAGAATAAAATATATAAATAATTGAAAGAAATATAAATTTTAAAAAACTAGAAATCAAAATATACTTACAAACTCTGCCTCCCACGACTCTTTGCCGCCCGATCCGTAATGCGACGATCCCATGGTTTCCATTTGGATCCGTCGCGCCTCTGCATGCTAGCGATTCTTCACTTTCTCTACTGCTTTCTTCTTGGCTTTCTTCCACTCTATGTGGTGGCACATAGCTGGTTGGCTATAGGCTCCACGCCCCTCCTCCTGCCTCCGCAGTGAGTCCCTGGCACGTGTCATGAGGTGGGATCTTTTGTTGTGAAGCTTATCCCTCACTTTTGTGCATCCCTAATCATCCGAGAATTGCTGACCCTCAGGATTTGGGTACCTCCTATGGATTGCCGTCAACACCTCCTGCCACAAGCCGCTTTTCTGATTTTTGAAGGTAATGAAACAATCTTTATACGTCGCATGCACGACGCTCCTCATGTACGCCATTACATCCCTTCCTTCATCATCATGAATGATGCCACTAGCATCTGTAACTCTATAGTACTAGCATACAACCTCCTCTACGTGATCTACTGGTGAAGGTGATCGCTCGCCACCTCCTAGGCAACCCCTACACAAGCCTTGTCCTCCCCCTCGACTCTCCCTCCTTCCTCTCTATCGACTACCCCCTGCCTCGCTGGATGCATGAGCTTCTACAGATGCACGTGCTTCTACAGATACTTGTGCTTTAGCCGATGCACGTACATGTGCTGCACGTGGAGTACCTGCATATGGAGTACCTACATATGGAGTACCTGCATGTGGAGTTTGGGAAGTAGTGCCAGGAAAAGACGTCAGAGGCATTCCAGACATGACATTGAACACCTCGTCCGTTGTGGGAGAGCGGCCAAGGTGTCTGCTCATCTCTCCCATAAAGTCTTCCCTACAAGGAAAACCTCCAAAAAATGCATTGACCTCCCTGCCAAACGAGCCCAATGTATCATTCATGCGATCCAAATCCAGGTCATTGCTACATGAACCAGGATACGACATCTGCAAAAAAATCACAAGAAAAAGATAAATTTATTTACATACGAAAAATCATATATTACCTACATTTTCAAAGAGCTTTCTTTAGACATTGAGCATAAAACTTAAGTGCTAATCTTTCTCATAAACAAGAAAACTGATAAACACAAACATGGGATTTGTCACATTCATCATTGCAAAAATATATTGTTTACTATCAGAATTGGGAGACCTGGCGCGTGTTTCCCCGCGTCTAAATTGCAGGTTAGACGTGCCCTCAGACGTGCTCCCAAAGTCAACCTTCTATCCAGCATGTCTATATTCGCATCTAAGATGTAGCACAGACGCGCTGTCAGACACACATTCCAGGTCAATGCTCTGCACGCGCGTGTATCATCGCGTGTAGACTGTTGAGCACACGCGCCAGCACACGTGCTCTAAGACGCGCCCTCAGACGATATGAGAGGAAACATTTTTCACGTCTATATCTGTGCCTACACTGAAATGTAGACGCGCTATCAGACGCGCTCGGTCGGCTAATTTTAGCCCGACGACCGCCATTGATGATTTACAAAATGCAATAAATAATGGAATCACAAATCCTAAATACACAAATAGAGCAGAGAGAGAAAGAGAGAAACAAAGCGAGAAAGAGAGAGAGAGAGAGAGAGAGAGAGAGAGACTGACCTTGGGTGTTTGGTGTGGCGGGTGGTGGTGCTTCTTCCTTCTCCTTCTTCCTCTCCTTGGTAAGTTACCCTCCCTTGATGCTTGCTTGCTTGCTTCTTCTTCTTGTTCTCCTCTCTCTTGTTCTCTCTTTCTTCCTCTCCTTGCTTTCCTTTTTCCCTTCTTGTGTGTTTGAAATGAAAGAAGAGGTGAGTCATGAGGAGGTTTGCAAATAATTTATGGATTGAGTAATGTCAGTTTGGATGCGTTATTGAAGTAGATATTAATTCAGTTTTATTTTGAAATCAGACAGAAATATATGACGTTGGTGGTTTTTTAACTCACTTTTAAAAATATATGTAGGTTATTATCACAAATGCTTCCAAAAGGAAACAAATTTCCAACTAAGAGAGAGCAAGCAAGACATTACTTGACATCTCTGGGAGGCCTCGATAAGATCCATGCATGTGTCAATGATTGTGTCTTATTTCATGGGATTCATAAGTTCGTACGAGAGTGTCCTGTTTGTGGCAAATCAAGATACGAAGTGGAGATGAAGTCAATGGATGTGCCTCGTAAGGTTTTGCGACATTTTCCGATTGTTCCACGTATAAAACTTATGTTCAAGTGTAAGTCTATTGGAAAGCTCATGTCATGGCATGCTAGTCATCGTTCAAGTGATGGAAAATGGAGGATCCCTGCAGACACACCGGCATGGCAACATATAGATAATTTGTGGCCCGTTTTCAAAGAAGGGCCAAGAAATTTGAGATTTGGTTTAGGTATGGATGGAATCAATCCATTTGGCATCAAAAGCACATCATACAGTGTATGGCCAGTGGTATTGGTGAACTATAATATTCCTCCATCCATGGCAATTAAAAAGGGACATGTAATGTTGTCTCTTCTGATTCCTGGAAAGCACAAGGTAAAAAACATGGACATTTACTTAGAGCCTTTGATTGAAGAGTTAGAAATGTTATGGGAAGGTATTGAGGTGCAAGATACAAGTGCATCTGCATCCTCTAGAGATTTCACATTGAAGGCCATATTGTTGTGGACCATGTACAACTTTCCAAGATACGGAGAGTGTTCAGGTACATATATATAACTCTATATTTGAAATTCAAGGCTTTAATCAATTGCATTTTATTAATTCACTTGTTTTTTCAGGTTTAACCACGTTAGGATATCATGCGTGTCCTATTTGTGGTCCCTCTCTAGTTTCCTCTAGGCCGGCACGTTTAAAGAAGGTTATCTACGACAATCATCATCGATTTCTTCCTATTTACCATCCCAAATATGTTCTCCCTACTAATGGAATGACTCCACGATCTCTAACCATTCGAGATTGGAAGGAGAGATGGATTAATGCCGACAGCCACCCTCCACTCGGCATGAGTCGGTAAGAAGTGCATTTCTCTCGATTGACTTTAAAGTATTTAGCATGATGAATTGTTTACATAATATATTGTTTGTTTGTTAGGTTCTCTATATTTTTTCGTCTTCCGTACTGGACTGAAATCAATATCAATCACCTGTTGGACCCCATGCACATATTCAAAAATGTTGTATCTACATTATGGGATCACTTGATAGGGGCTCGTGATTCAATCAATGTAAGGGAGGATTTACTTAACATTGGTCACATGAGATGAGCCTGGCCACGCATTGGACCCAGAGGAAAGATTGAGCTACCCCATGCACCTTGGATGTTGTTAAAGAACGAGGAAAAAATAGTGAAGGAACAAATATCTAGCTTTCGAACATCCACAGGATGTATGAGATGTCTCAAGGGAGCCTTCATAAAGAAAAAGAAAAGAGGTGTGGAGCAACTATTTGGTTTGAAGTCCCACAATGGGCACAAAATGATTCAAGTAAGTGTATCTCTAACCATGAATATAGTAATTAGTGGAGTAACTATGTGTAAACTTTGGGGTATGATGACTTTTTCCTCAACTAATCATTTGATCTATGAATCTTGTTTACATTCAGTTCGTACTTCCTACTAGCATATCCCATTGTGTATCCAAAGATGTACGTGATATCATTTACAAGATGGGAGAGCTTGTGAGGTGTGTATACATTGTATTTTTTCATTATGGTATCTTTGAATTTCTACACAAAAATAAACAATTCTCAAATACATCTTGACAAATACGTGAGCTCGAAGGAAATTGATCCAAACACATTGCAAGATGCTCGAGTATTATCTATTGAGGTGGTTTGTTTGGTGGAGAAATTTTTTCCTCGATCCATTTTGACTACTCAATTACATTTACTCGTACATTTGATTGATGAGATCGCACTTTGTGGGGCAGTTCATGTAAGGTGGATGTTTTTTCTTGAGCGCTTCATGAAAACCTTGAAAGATTTTGTGAGGCAAAAAGCACGGTCTAAGGGAAGCATGGCTGAGGGTTGGTTAGTGCAATCATCCCTTGTTTATATCTCTGAATATCTTGCTGAAGTGGATCCCTCTCAACCACGACTATGGAAAGATGATAAAGACTTGAGGATGACCTCTGTAGTACCTCAAGGAAAAGGAATGAGTAAAGTGCTAACAAAAGAAGAACTTCGTAAGTTAAATAGTTTTTGTGTGCTCAATAGTGATGTAATGAGCGAATGGGTGACTCTATATAATGAAGCAAGGGCAAGAAGAAAAAGCGAAAGACAAGAATTTCGCACTAGATATGGGCGTAATGTCTCATTTCCAGATCATCTAAATGCGCTCCCATGTCATATTGATATAGATTGGTTACATGAGAAAATTGAGAGAATGGAAAAAGAGGAGGAAATTAATATATCTCAAGAAGAGTGGGAATACGCACGAGGTTGCTTATCAAAGGTGAGACATACTATCAATTAATTTGTTTCTATAAGTTTTATTTTATATAAATAATTGACATGTTTGATCTTTTATCTTTTATTACTAGTGCACATTATTCAATGCACTTTGGTGTGAGGGTAAACATCTTCGAACTCAACATATAGATGAAAAGAGAAATACCCAAGATTGTGGTGTCCTTGCTCACTTCGAGGATGCCAATGGTACCATGGAAGGTTATTGTGGCTTGATCCAAGATATTCTGAAGCTTGACTTCAGACGATTCTTTATATATATACTAGATATGAAGTGGTTTAAAGAAGTGGTAACAAATGGTGAGCATTGCACAATCAGACGTCATCCAAGTGGTTTTGTAATCATTAACTCTACAAAATTTCACCAAAACAAGAATGACACATTAGTACTACCTCAACAATGCGAGCAGGTATATATGCAAAAGCTAATTTTTTTATATGTATACATGTGATACATATACACAATATAATAAGTACTTAAGTTTCTTGCTTTTGTTTTTCAAATACAGGTTGTGTATCATCCAATGGTAAACAATAACCGATGGTGGTATGTCATCCCTATATCTAATCGTTCAAAACCAATATATGGTAATATTACCGACATGGAGATAGCAGATGACAATCCAACAATTAATGATGATGTGCATGATGACACCATAATGGATGATATGCGTGATATAGTACAAGATAAACCTCGCGAGGATGTTCAAGGAAACGCAGAAGAAGACAATAATGTGATTGTCGATGATATTGATGAAGTTATTCAGCAATATAGCAACACATCTAATAGTGGAATAGACTTATTTGTTTCGTTACCTCTTGGTAGCATAGACCTAGAAGTAGATAGTTTAGCAAGGGCTGATCTCATTGAAGATGAGATGGATCATTCACTGTAACATACTTAATTTGCTTAATGATTCAATGTGTATTCCTAATTCTATGGTTTTTATCATGCACACACGTGCATACTCAAGAATCAATAGTCAAGTTTAAAGCTAAATTGAATTTTCCATAATAAAAAGGAAGTATTTTTTATCATATTCAAGTGCGTAGAGAAATTACGAGATACATATTGCAATGCTTGCTACTAATTCTAAGGTTTCTGTCGCTTGTTGCTAATTACTTATATCAGGCTTGTCAACTGGAGGAACTGCCATTCATTAGAGAGCAATGAAAAAGTAATTATTAACTCTATTTTTTAAATTCAATGATTCAATGTGTATTCTTAATTCTATGGTTTTTATCATGCGCACACGTGCATGCTCAAGAATCAATTTCAGGTGATTAAATAATTATTAACTTTGGTTTTTTAATTATATGAATTGCAATTTTAGGTGGTTAAATAATTGTGTGTCTGCTGGCGCGTCTATATTGGTGTCTATTTGTGCGGATATATAGACGTAAAATTTGTGTCTATTTACACGCACCTTTACACGCACTTATAGACGGAATGATAGACGCACCCGACTTTGCACGTCTAACATGCACGTCTGTTCTGTTGTAGTGTAATTATAACTTTTTCTCCACCATGTCTACGTAAGCAACCTTGATCTTTTTTGTGTGTAGGCAAACCCGGATGTGGAGCATAGGGAGGAGGGGGATAGCGACGCTAGTAGCCATGGTGGTGCTAGCGAAGATGTTTCTTCTTCAGATTCGTAGAGGAGCACCATACCTCCTTTTCTATTGCGCGTCTATTTTTGCGTGTAAATTCGTTCATACATGCGATTATAGACGTGATGCTGTAGACGCGCAAATAGACGGGTGGATAGATGCACCCGTAAGATTTTCTCTATATTCAAAAATCACGTCTAAAAGTGCGTCTATGAGGCCTTTTTGTTGTAGTGTAGGTTCTAACCTATTAAGGGAGGTCTCATTTTCTTGGCATTTCCTACTTAATCCTTTTTGGAAGGCTACCCAACTTATCGAGTCCACATTTCCTGATGCCAGGAGACATAATACACGGTGGATTTCGTGCCACGGTGGATTCCGTGAGGTTTTACGGTGGATTCCGTAAACTTTGATTATCGGGGCTCATACACAAAGTGGATTCTTTGTGCGAGAAGTTGATGGGGACGCCTATCCTTTTCGGGTGTTTCGTTAATTTTATGTGTACATGGGTGATTCCATAGCGGGTGATTCTGCAAAATACATATTAAATTAATAAATGTTTATGAGTTTAGAGTGCGCACTTGTGATAAATTAAGGTTAGGATTGATTTCTAACCAATTGATTTATTTATGTAGCTGAAGACTGCTAGGTATTCACTTTTATCGGTTTAATTGTATAATTTTACTAACGATTGTGAATGCTTCAGTTGATGTGTAGAGATAGCAGCAGTAGCGATGGAAAGCATTGGAGGATAGCGTGTATTTGAGTTATCATCTATATTTTGATGGGTGCATACCTTAGGCATAGCACCTATATTTTGTCGCGCCTGTTTGTCAAGGCGTTGAATATTTATTTATTATTTTTGTATGCGCATGGGCACATGATTTAGATATTTGTATTTGGACATTGTATTGGGTATGCCTGATTCTTGGGTGCCCATTAGCTTTATTTCTATTTGGCACTAAAGAAAACTCAAAAACCAAAAGCGTGCTATTTTGTAATTTGGGCTATTATTTGAGCTTGAAGATGATTAATACATAAAATACATACTTTGTGGAGCATTCACACAAGGCATGGACGGAGATTGCACCCAATTGGTCTCTTGTTTATGTCATGCAAGTCTTCTACATTGTTTTGTATACAAAAAGTAGAGTTCTTTTATTCTTGGGGACCTTCTGACACTCACTACACGTGCTTACGGCATCCGTTCTGTGCACCAGTGGTATCAAAGCGAAGCTGAGATCGAGAGCTTCCAATCGCTACCCACCTTGCGCGAAGGCGGAGCTCCTGGAACGATTGAGCTCTACATTGAGTTTCATCGCGAACGGTCAATACGAGTGGATTCCTGCCGGTCAAGAACCTCTGTCTACAGCCTTTGAGCAAAGGACTGGCTTGAGGAGGCGGAGGACCACTCCTACAGCTCCTTCTACAAGTCATTTTTTCTTTCACAATACAGTAAGCCTCCATAACTTAAAACCTCACAAGCTTAAAGTTGAGCTACACTCATCCCGGTAATCAGATTTTGAGAGAGTGAGGTCTTTTGGATTTTTATAGGATGACGGAATAAAATATGGACGATTTAATGGCTGAAGGCAATCTTCTCGAACCTACGATGGAACAAAAATTGAATTTAATTATGATGCAGCTTGATGAAGAACGAAGAGCTCGACAAGATTTCCAAGTTCAATTGGCCAATTTGCAACGAACTACCACCGACAAAGATGAACTGCAACCCGAAGATCTCATCCGACGAGAACCATTGATGTGACACTCAAAGCTCAATCCATCCGCAAAGAAACAAAGATAAGTAAAAGAAATTTCAAATTTCGTACTTTCAATGGAACTCGAGATGGAAAGACTGTCCTTGTATTTATCAGTCAGTTTGATGATTACTTTCATGAAGAGACATATGCTGAAAAAGACAAAATTAACTATGTCACTAATCATTTAGTCGATCGAGCATCTCTATGGTGGACTGTGGTTTGCAAGAGCATTGATTGTCCCACTACCTGGGAGAGTTTCAAAAAGAAGTTTTTACAGAATTTCCTTCCTCCTCAATTCCATGAAAAAGCCATAAAGCAATGGGATCTTCTACAGCAAAGAGATCATGAGCCTATTTCCCAATACACTGAATGTTTTTGGAACGCCTTATTGCAACTCCACATGCTTGAAGACGTACCTGAAGCGACTCACAAACGCAAGTTTATGTTTGGCTTACTTGGATATTACTACGCTGAAGTCAATATGTTCAAGCCAACAACCTTGGAAGATGCAATTTCTTTGGCTCATGACATTGAAGACAAGATTCGAGGAAGAGACAAGCGTCCACAACAATTTCAAGCTAATGGTAACTATGGTTCCAAGAAATTCAATTCAAATTTTAAAAGATTCAATCAAAGTCATTTTCTTCCATCATCATTTCGTAAGTCTTGGACACGACCACCTGCTTTGCCATCAAATACCAATCAAACCCCTAAGCCATCTTCACAACCAAATCCCAATATTCCTAGATTTCCTACCATTGTCAACAATGTATCTAAAGCCAAACCAATAGTTTGTTTCAAATACCATCAACCTAGATATCTAGCAGCCAATTGCCAATCAAAGAAACCACCTGTCCATATCAATTATCTTGGAGCAATGGAAGATGAAGAACGTGAGGAAATGCTTGACTTTACGGAAGATGATGACGACATTGGTACTCCTTCAGATACTTTTCCAGATATGCCAACTCCGCATTCTTTGTTGACAATGAAATGTTTAGTGCATGGTAAAGAAAAGATTATTTTGCATGATGATGGTAGCACACATGATTTTATTTCTGCAAATTTAGTGAAAGAATTGAAATTACAAACTGTTTCTACACATTATCGCATTAAAGCAGCATTCTTAGGCACAAGATATAATGGAATACAAGAAGTGCATAACTTAGAAATTCAAATTGGTGAATACACTGAAGGAAGAAATTTCCTAGTTGTACATTTACAGTCTAGTGATATTATCCTAGATATGCCTTAGCGTCATCAGCATAATCTTGACATAGATTATTCCATGCATTCAATTAAAATTCATTTTCAAGGAAAACAAATTACATTGCATAGTATGCACACATCTAATAATTTTCCACTGCTTACTCATACTCAAGCTAAACGTGCATTACGTAAAAGTAGTAAATCTTATCTAATTTGGGTGAATGAACTTCAAGCTAAAGAAAAACATATGCATCCTAGGCATACATAATTTCTTGCTCAATTTAAAGATTGTTTTGCTTATGATTTACCACCTGGACAACCACCTTCATGACCTAAAGATCACAAAATAGATTTAATTACTAGTACACAACCACCCTGTAAAGCACCATATAAACATAACCAAATTGAACAAAAATAAATTCAAAATCAAGTAGAGGAATTGCTAAATAGAGGATTAATTAGACTTAGTAGTTCTCCATTTGGCACACTTGTTTTATTAGTGAAGAAGAAAAATAATACTTATCGTATGTGCATTGATTATCGTGTCCTAAATAAAATTATTGTTAAGAATAGATATTCAATTCCTAGGGTAGATGATCTTATGGATAAACTACAAGGTTCTGCCATATTCAGTAAGATAGATCTTAAATTTGGTTATCATCAAGTGAGATTGGATAAATCTGATATATTCAAAACTGCATTTAGAACACAATTTGGACATTATGAATTTCTAGTGATGCCTTTTGGATTAACTAATGCACCTGCTACATTTAGTCGAATGATGAATCACATATTTTTGAAATATCAGCATTGTGTTATAGTATTCTTTGATGATATACTGGTATTCAGTAAAAATGAGCATGAGCATTATGAACATCTGTCTTTAGTTTTCAAGTTGTTGAAAGATAATCAATTGTATGCTAATCCGAAAAAGAGTGAATTCTTTCAAACAGAAATTGAATGTCTAGGTCACATTATTTCATCAGAAGGTATTAAGGTTGACCCTAAAAAGATAAAAGCAATATTGAATTGGCCCATACCCAAAAATGTGCATGAGTTACGTTCTTTTCTAGGTCTTGCTAGCTTTTATAGAAAGTTTGTGCGAAATTTTTCATTACTTGCTTTGCCTTTGACTAAACTTCTAAAGAAGGGTATTGTTTATAACTAGATTGATAATCAACAAAAATCTTTTGATTTATTGAAACATGCATTAACCCATGCTCCTGTATTACAACTACCTGATTTTAATAGGCCATTCTTTTTAGTAGTTACTGATGCTAGTGGATCTGGAATAGAAGCTGTACTTATGCAAGATAATCATCCCATAGCCTATTCTAGCTATAAACTGAAACCATCTGAACTTAAATATTCTACATATGATAAAGAATTGTTAGCTGTAGCACAAGCCTTACGTCAATGGAAAATTTATAAATGCTTTCCCCACTCCATTACCTCCACATTGAGCTAATAGCAATTGAGGACAATTGCTATCCCACCCCGGGGGTATGATGCTAGGAGGCATATTACATGGTGGATTCCATGCCATGGTGGATTCCGTGAGGTTTTACGGTGGATTCCCTAAACTTTGATTACCGGGGATCATACACAAAGTGGATTCTTTGTGCGAGAAGTTGATGGGGATGCCTATCCTTTTCGGGCGTTTCGTTAATTTTATGTGTACATAGGTAATTCCACAAAATACATATTAAATTAATAAACGTTTATGAGTTTAGAGTGCGCACTCATGATAAATTAAGGTTAGGATTGATTTCTAACCAATTGATTTATTTATGTAGCTGAAGACTGCTAGGTATTCACTTTTGTCGGTTTAATTATATTATTTACTAACAATTGTGAATGCTTCAGTTGATGTGTAGAAATAGCAGCAGTCGCGATGGAAAGCATTGGAGGATAGCGTGTATTCGAGTTGTCATCTATATTTTGACGGGTGCATACCTTAGGCATGGCGCCTATATTTTATCGCACCTATTTATCAAGGCATTGGATATTTATTTATTATTTTTGTATGCGCATGGGCACACGATTTAGATATTTTTATTTGGACATTGTATTGGGTATACCTGACTTCTTGAGCGCCCATTAGCTTTATTTCTATTTGGCACTAAAGCAAACTCAAAAGCCAAAAGCGTGCTATTTTGTAATTTGGGCTATTATTTGAGCTTGAAGATGATTAATACATAAAATACATGCTTTGTGGAGCACTCACACAAGGCATGGGGGAAGATTGCACCCAATTGGTCTCTTGTTCATGTCGTGCAAGTCTTCTACATTGTTTTGTGTGCAAAAAGTAGAGTTCTTTTGTTCTTGGGGACCTTCTGATGCTCACTATGCACGCTTACGACATCTGATCTGTGCACCATTTCCATAGAATACATGTTTGAGCATTCAATTCTCCCACTTCACCACAATAGAAACGAGACATAGACACACATGTTAGATGCGCAAAGTTGGGCATATCTATCATTGCATCTATATGTGCGTGTAAAAGAGCGTATAAATAGAAGTGAATTTTGTGTCTATATATCCGCGCAAATAGACGCGAATATAGACGCGTTTTCAGACGCATAATTATTTAACCACCTAAAATTGGACTTAATATAATAAAAAAACAAGAGTTAATAATTATTTTTGCATTGCTCTCTAATGAATGGCATTTCCTCCAGTTGACAAGCCTGATATAAGTAATTAGCGGCAAGCGACACAAACCTTATTATACAATTAGTAGCAAGCATTTTATGTATCTCGTAATTTCTCTACTTGAAGATGATAAAAAATACTTCCTTTTTATCATGGAAAATTCAATTTAGCTTTAAACTTGACTATTGATTCTTGAGTATGCACATGTGCGCATGATATTTTCCATAGAATTAAAAATACACATTGAATCATTAAGCTAATTAAGTATGTTACAGTGAATGATCCATCTCATCTTCAATGAGATCAGCCCTTGCTAAATTATCTACTTCTAGGTCTATGTTACCAAGAGGTAACAAAACAAATAAGTCTATCCCACTATCAAATGTGTTGCTATATTGCTCAATAACTTCATCATCATCAACCACATTATTGTCCTCTTCTGCGTTTCCTTGAACATCCTCACGAGGTTCATCTTGTACTATATCATCCTCGCGAGGTTCATCTTGAATATACTCGCGAGGTTCATCCTATACTATATCACGCATATCATCCACTATGGTATCATCATGTACATCATCATTAATTGTTGGATTGTCATCTGCTATCTCTATGTCAGTAATATTACCATATATTGGTTTTGAACGATTAGATATAGCGATGACATACCACCATCGATTATTGTTTACCATTGGATGATACACAACCTGTATTTGAAAAACAAAAGTAAGAAACTTAAATACTTATTATATTGTGTATATGTATCACATGTATACATATAAAAACATTAGCTTTTACATATATACCTGCTCGCATTATTGAGGTAGTACTAATGTGTCATTCTTGTTTTGGTGAAATTTTGTAGAGTCGATGATTACAAAACCACTTGGATCACATCTGATTGTGCAATGCTCACCATTTGTTACCACTTCTTTAAACCACTTCACATCCAGTACATATATCGTCTGAATTCAAGCTTCAGAATATCTTGGATCAAGCCACAATAACCTTCCATGGTACAATTGGCATCCTCGAAGTGAGCAAGGACACCACAATCTTGCGTATTTCTCTTTTCATCTATACGTTGAGTTCGAAGATGTTTACCCTCACACCAAATAGCATTAAATAATGTACACTAGTAGTAAAAGATTAAGATTAAACATGTCAATTTATTATATAAAATATAACTAGAAACAAATTAATTCATATTATGTCTAACCTTTGATAAGCAACCTCGTGCGTATTCCCACTCTTCTTGAGATATATTAATTTCCTCTTTTTTTTCCATTTCCTAATGTAACCAATCTATATCAATATGACATGGGAGTGCATTTAGATGATCTGGAAATGAGACATTATGTCCATATCTGGTGCGAAATGCTTGTCTTTCACTTTTTCTTCTTGCCCTTGCTTCATTATATAGTGTCACCCATTTGCTCATTACATCACTATTGAGCATACAAAAACTATTTAACTTACGAAGTTCTTCTTTTGTTAGCACTTTACTCATTCCTTTTCCTTTAGGTATTATAGAGGTCATCCTCAAGTCTTCATCGTCTTTCCATAGTCGTGGTTGAGAGGGGTCCACTTCAACAAGATATTCAGAGATATAAACAAGGGATGATTGCACTAACCAACCCTCAACCATGCTTCCCTCAGGCCGTGCTTTTTGCCTCACAAAATCTTTCAAGGTTTTCATGAAGCGCTCAAGAAAAAATATCCACCTTGCATGAACTACCCCTCAAAGTGCGATCTCATCAATCAAATGTACGAGTAAATGTAATTGAGTAGTCAAAATGGACTGAGGAAAAATTTCCTCCACCAAACAAACCACCTCAACAGATAATACTCGAGCATCTTGCAATGTGTTTGGATCAATTTCCTTCGAGCTCACGTATCTGTCAGGATGTTTTTGACAATTTTTTATTTTTGTGTAGAAATTCAAAGAGGTTCACTGCATGATGTATGCAACATATAATGAAAAAATACAATGTATACACACCTCACAAGCTCTCCCATATTGTAAATGATATCACGTACATCTTTGGATACACAATGGAATATGCTAGTAGGAAGTATGAACTGAATGTAAATAATATCATAGATCAAATGATTAGTTGAAGAAAAAGTCATCATACCCCAAAGTTTACACATAGTTACTCCATTAATTACTATATTCATGGTTAGAGATACTCTTACTTGAATAATTTTGTGTCAATCGTGGGACTTCAAACCAGATAGTTGCTCCACACCTCTTTTCTTTTTCTTTATAAAGGCTCCCTTGAGACATCTCATACATTCTGTGGGTGTTCGAAAGCTACATATTTATTCCTTCACTATTTTTTCCTCGTTCTTTGACAACATCCAAGGTGCATGGAGTAGCTCAATCTTTCCTCTGGGTCCAATGCGTGGCCAAGCTCGTCTCATGCGACCAATGTTACGTAAATCCTCCCTTACATTGATTGAATCACGAGCCCCTATCAAGTGATCCCATAATGTAGATACAATATTTTTGGAATATGTGCATGGGGTCCAACAGGTGATTGATCTTAAATTCAGTCCAATACGAAAGACGAAAAAATATAGAGAACCTAACAAACAAACAATATATTATGTAAACAATTCATCATGCTAAATACTTTAAAGTCAATCGAGAGAAATATACTTCTTACTGACTCATGCCAAGTGGAGGGTGGCTGTCGACATTAATCCATCTCTCCTTCCAATCTCGAATGGTTAGAGATTGTGGCGTCATTCCATTAGTAGGGAGAACATATTTGGGATGGTCAATAGGAAGAAATCGATGATGATTGTCATAGATAACCTTCTTTAAACATGCCGGCCTAGAGGAAACTAGAGAGGGACCGCAAATAGGACATGCATGATATCCTGATGTGGTTAAACCTGAACAAACAAGTGAATTAATAACATGCAATTGATTCAAGTCTTGAATTTCAAATATAGAGTTATATACATGTACCTGAACACTCTCCATATCTTCGAAAGTCATGCATGGTCCACAACAACGTGGCCTTCAACGTGAAATCTCTAGAGGATGCAGATGCACTTGTATCTTGCACCTCAATACCTTTCCATAACATTTCTAACTCTTCAATCAAAGGCTCTAAGTAAATATCCATGTTTTTTACCTTGTGCTTTCCAAGAATCAGAAGGGACAACATTACATGTCCCTTTTTAATTGCCATGGATGGAGGAATATTATAGTTCACCAATACCACTGGCCATACACTGTATGATGTGCTTTTGATGCCAAATGGATTGATTCCATCCATGCCTAAACCAATTCTCAAATTTCTTGGCTCTTCTTTGAAAATGGACCACAAATTGTCTATATGTTGCCATGCCGGTGTGCCTGCAGGGATCCTCCATTTTCCATCACTTGAACGATGACTAGCATGCCATGACATGAGCTTTCCAATAGACTTACACTTGAACATAAGTTGAATACGTGGAACAATCAGAAAATGTCACAAAACCTTACGAGACACATCCATTGAATTCATCTCCACTTTGTATCTTGATTCGCCACAAACAAGACACTCTCGTGCGAACTCATAAATCCCACGAAATAAGACACAATCATTGACACATGCATGGATCTTGACATAATCGAGGCCTCCCAGAGATGTCAAGTAATGTCTTGCTTCTTAGTTGGAAATTTGTTTCCTTTTGGAAGCATTTGTGATAATAACCTATGTATATTTTTAAAAGTGAGTTAAAAAACCACCAACATATATTTGTGTCCGATTTTAAAATAGAACAATTGATATTGTGATTCATAAGCCAAACTGAATTGATACCTACTTCAATAACGCATTCAAACTGACATTACTCCATCCATAAATTGTTTGCAAGTTAAGTATCTCGAGGGATGCACGAAGAACGGAGTACATACAACCTTCATATAACGGAGTAGATGACGCTACGTATAGTGGGTCATCTGGCTTCATAGAGTGACCTTCTCCCTGAACCGATTGCGAAAATAGATCGTATACCATGTTGTCCAAAATCTCATCCTCTATAACTTGATGGAGCATTTCATGAGGGCTACTATCATGGTCCTCAGTCTCCACTCTTCTTGAAGACTTTGCCTCCTCGCGTCGACGTTTTGCAGCCTCTCGATGCCCGGGAGGGAGCATCTAAGGATGTGGCACCGCATCCTGCTCAACCACAAAAGGGAGTTACATGTACGTTGATATATATTGAGTAACATAGACTAGCAATCTTAGTGTTAAAAACAATGAATACCGGTGATTTTTCTCGGTCCCATTCTCCATACATGTTGAGATGTGATATTGTAACTCGACGTGCTCGAAAAATACACCCTCGACAACGATCACACATGCATTTAATTTTTCATTGTAGCCATGCATCTCGATTATAAAGACGTAATGTTTCATTCTCACTTGAGGATGTGCTCGTTGACTCATCAGCATGCACCGCACTAGGTGATGACGACGACATGATTAAACCTAATTCATAACAACATCAAATTTGTTATTCATATGTTTACATAAAAACTTCAAGGCGTATTAATTATTCTAAGATCTTAATTTTAAATACACAAAACTTATCATAAATACATAAAAACTTATGATAAGAACTTACTATCAAAACTTATCTTAAATACAAAAACTCGTGATAAAAACGCAAGCGCACTAAATGTGCGTCTATACTTGTGTTTAACTACGCGTTTAAATCTGTATCTATCTACGCGTCTAAATCCGCGTCTATAAGCGCGTTTACGTAAACATAGATGCGCATATACACGCAAAAATAGATGCAAAAGTCAAAATTCAAAAGATACTTGAATCATAAACTACACCTTTCCTTTCCTGCGTTTTTTGCGCGTTCTGAAGCTCGAGTTCAGCCGACATGCAGTCTACCTCCGCTAGTCTCTCCATGCCTCACCTCCTCATGACTCACCTCTTCTTTTACTTCAAAGAGATGAGAGAGAAAAGAAGAAAGCCAAGGAGAGGAAGAAAGAGAGAACAAAAGAGAGGAGAACAAGAGGAACAAGAAGCAAAGAGAGGAGACAACAAGCAGCAAGCATCAAGGGAGAACAACTCACTAAGGAGAGGGAGAAGAGGAAGGAAGCACCGCCACCACCCGTCCACACCAAAGAACCAAGGTGAATCCTCTCTCTCTCTCTCTCTCTCTTTCTGTATTAGGATCTATGATTGAACTTCTTATATCACAAATAAATCATGGATGGTAGTTGTCGAATTGAGAGTAGCCGACTTAGCGTGTTTAACAGCATGTGTAGATTTCAGTACAAACGCAGACATAGATGGGCAGTTATGTTTGCTGTCATCACGTCTACAGTTGCGTCTCCAAGCATGTGTATTTTGCATCTCAGACGTGAGAATACACGCGCTCTGTTCAAGAGCTTTGACTTCAGAGTCGCGTCTCCAGGCTCGTGTATTCTGCATCTCAGACTTGAAAATACACGCACCCTGCCAAGAATCTTTGACTTCAGAGTCGCGTCTCCAGGCGCATGTATTCTGCATCTCGGACGCGAGAATACATGCGCTCTATCCAGAAGCTTTGACTTTAGAGATGCGTCTGAGGACGCGTTGTCGTACTGCTGCGCATCCGAGGTGTGGAATCCACCAAAAAGTTGTGTGTGTGGGATTTGTTACTTTGTACATACTTAGTCGTTATGTTTGCATTTTTTTTCTGCGTGGGTAATATAGTGGAGAAGGGTTTGGAGCAAGAGGAACTTATTTGTAATGTTTTAGTTGACATGTATGAGAAATGGGGGTTGGTTTCAGATGCATAAGAAGTGTTCATTAAGATGTCAGCTCAAGATGTTGTATCCTGGACGACACTGATTGCAGGATATGCAGAACATTGACCTTTCCATGAGGCATTAGAATGTTTCAGACAGATGAAACTCGATGGTATTTCTCCGAATGCTTTCACGTTTGCCTCTGTGCTGAAGGCATGTGGTAACATGGGAGCCATTGACAAAGGTGAAAAATTACTTTTGGACATGGCAAAGAGTGGATTGGAAATAGATACATCTATTGGAAGCAGCATAATTGAGATGTATGCCAAGTTACAGATGAAGCCAAAGGCTCAAGTGAATAGCTAAAAGATTTGGTTTTGGCCTCTGAGAATACAACTGGAGCTCTTGGTGCTCTTCAGTCATACACTAAACTGCTAGTAGCAGATGACTCAAATCATGGAAAGTTCGCCTTAGAAGCATACAGTTTAGACATGTTTATGTGGCTTGATGCTGCAGTCCTGTGGGCACGTCTCCAAGAACAGCATGCAGATTACAAGGCAGAGAAGAAACAAGCCCAGCAGCTTGCTAGAAGGGTTCTAGAACTTGAACAGAAACTGAACTCTGAAGTTCAATTGAGAAAAAGGGCAGAAGGTGAAACTCTAGGAATCTCATTGAATTGTCAAAGTGAATGAATAAATTCAAATGCATAAAAACCAGAGATCATTTGTAACGGATTAAGGGAGGATATTCATATGATTTCAAAGCCCTTGTCTGGAGAAACCTTTGCAATTTCAATTGGACATGAAGATTGTTATTATGGCTGTGGTGCAGATGTGTGAAGACGGGACAGAAAATACATGGATTTATCCAAACTTCCATTCTGAAACTCTTTGGAAAAAAGCACTACCAAATGTTACAACAGGAGTGTAGTGCTGGACACCACATGGATCGTGAATACATTGGAACACTATCCAATAGAGAGTTACCCAATAGAACTTCAGCCAGGAAACCGATTCAAGGCACATTCAGGCAGAGCACAGATAATCTTGCAGTCAATTGGCCTCATGAATTCGGACAGCAAAGAAGCCTTGACTGGAAGAAAAACATGAAATATGATGGTTTGGTACATCCTCCACATCATTGTCCACCAGGGAAAACCATCGGAGACTTGCAGAATCAAGTGTATGATGTGGATCAAAGTGGTTTCCAAACTCTCAGGAGCAAGAAGAAGAATACTTTGCACTATAGTACTCGAGCAAGCTTTGATCCTGAAGCTCATGAAACAGGACAGCTTAAACGGCATTGGAATGGGTTAACCTCACATGATCTTTGCAGCTGATTGGAAGCAGGACGCCATGTTAGTCTATTAAAGACTTGGGCTGCTTTTCTGGAAAAAGGAAGGGGCAGCTTTTCTGAGCGCAATTCTTTTCTGAGCGGAATATATCGGGCATTGGATCAGATGAGAAAGGGAAAAACATCCGAAGGGGAAAAAAAAAGCAGGATCGACTGTGGAAGAAGGGAACGACGCGAATTCAACGGAGAGAGATGGATTTGTTTCTGAGTAGATGAAGGGGAGTCGATTGATTCAGCGGCAGTCGCTTGACTAATAGAGATAAGTAGAATCCTGCTATTTGGGGGGGATACTCAATGCTGCAAGAGGAAACGGAAAAAGCAGGATAGAAGAGCTCGAAATGAAGATGAAGACAAGACTGTTGTGGTGACATCTAGCAAAGGGTGGAGGAATTCACAATTTTGACGGACTGTAATGACAAACTGAAGCTGCTAAAGTACGAGAGGAGATCAAAAACGTCACTCAGTTGTGAGTGATGAAAAAGCTACGAATGAAGAAAAAGCTAAGTATGAACTTCTAAGCATAAAAAGCTCCTTACCGCCGGACATTGACCTCTTTTCACTGGTAAGAAGTGCAGCAAGGCTCCTAAAATTCAGAAGAAGAAACGAATAGCTAAAGCCATCAGCTCTGTGGAATAGAGGTTGCTCTGTGCCATAACTGCCACCTTAGGTGCTTAACAACAAAACCTACTTTTCGTCAGTGATTCGTTTCCCTAACGGCTGAATAGAGAGGATTTATTTTTGTGACCATCAAAGGATGAACTCAGATCTAGAGCAATAGAGGCTATCATACACGAGATAATAAACAGCTCCGTATCCACCAGACAGGTCCCGAAGAGAAGCTTCTCAAGGAGAGAATTATTGCAAGAAGTCTAGTTCTCAGAGCAGTAGTTTATTAAAGCATAACGAAGGCAACCTTTATTTTGTCATTTCTCAAGAAGATTCGGTGGTAATGCATCTATCCTCGAACATTCTTCTGTGAACATATTCCTGCAGCTTAGGCCAAGAGTATATTCTGCTTCTTGGACATGAAAATCAGAAGTTCCTTTAAGGGTATAAAGAAAGACTTTACAAAGTGGAGTTACGAAAGACAGTTTTCAGGCCCAATTCTTATACCAGCCCTTTCTTTAGGCCTAAGTATCAAGAGCCATGGTGTGGGGAAAGGCTGATATGATGGTGTGAGCTTTACTGTTGCTATTCTGCTTGTTATTCTTGTTACAGCCTTCTTGTTACAGCCATCAGTGGCTATAAGCAGTCTCTCCAATTCAGGGCTTTAAGTGAGATATCCAGGTTCAATTTATCAGAGGCGAATGAACGAAAGTAGTGTCTATCTTTGATGTGATAGTGGTGATATTGTTCACCTCAACATTTGGAATCAAGTTTCCTTTGGGTTTATTGTTAAGTCTGTGGATCCATAGATCCATCCTTTGGCTGATGCTGCTGAAAGGACAATACTGAATTTCTGTCTATAGTTGATAACCAGATTTATACTGAAGCTTCCTATGTTGAAGGATGAATTCTATGCTCAGCTGAAAACTTGTTTTTGATCTTATCATTGCTGCATAGATGAGGTCTCAATGAAAATTTGACGGATCTATTATTGTACACAAATTCTTTCATCTTTGTATCTTTGCTGATCTTCTATCCAGAAATTTATCAAGGTCTTCTGAAGACGCGACTTTCCTTTCACAAACCCTTCGACAGCGTTTATTCTACATCTTAGATGTGAATATACACGTGCTCTAACCAGAAGGTTTGACTTCAGCGAAGCGTCTGAGAGCGTGTCTATTCTGCATCTCAGACGCGATTATACACGCGCCAGCTCTGATAAAAAACAATTTTTTATTTCTGGAATTGTACGAATATGTTACACAATAGTACAGTTTACACAATATTGTAGTTTAGCAAATTTATCTTATTACTATGTTTTGTTTGCAAATGTCACATCCTGGTTCATCTAGCAATGACCCAGATTTGGATCACATGAATGATACATTGGGCTTGTTCAGAAGAGGGATCAATGCTTTTTTTGGAGGTTTTCCTAGTAAGGAAGACTTCATGGGAGAGATGACTAGACACCTTGGCTGCTCTCCCACAGCAGACGAGGTGTTCAGTGTCATGTCTGGAATGCCTCTAACGTCCTTGTTAGGCACTGCTTCCCAAACACCAAATGTCCAAACTCCAATTGCAGGTACTCCATGTACAACACCTGTACATGCATCGACTGAAGCACAAGTATCAGCCGACGCACGTGCATTTGCAGAAGCATATACATACAGTGAGGCAGAGGGTAGTCGATAGAGAGGGAGGAGGGAGAGTCGAGGGGGAGGACGAGGCTTGTGTGGGGGTTCCCTAAGAGGTGGTGAGTGATCATCCTCACCAGAAGATCACGTAGAGGAGCATGTACGCCAGTACTATAGAGTTACAGATATTGGTGGCATCTTCCATGATGATGAAGGAAGGGATGTGATGGCATACATGAGGAGCGTCATGCATGCGACATATAAAGATTGTTTCGTTTACTTCAAGAATCAGAAAAGCAGCTTGTGGCAGGAGGTGTTGAGGACAGTCCATAGGAGGTACCCAAATCCTGAGGGTCAGCGATTCTCGGATGATTGGGGATCCACAAAAGTGAGGGATTTGCTTCACAACAAAAGATCCCACCTCATGGCATGCACGAGGGAGTCACTGCAGAGACAGGGGGAGGGGCGTGGAGCCTATAGCCAACCACCTATGTGCCACCGCATAGAGTGGAAGAAAGTGAGGGATTTGCCTCACAACAAAAGATCCCACCTCATGACATGCTCGACGGAGTCACTGCGGAGATAGGAGGAGGGGCATGGAGCCTATAGCCAACCACCTATGTGCCACCGCATAGAGTGGAAGAAAGCCAAGAAGAAAGTAGCAGAGAAAGTGAAGAGTCACCAGCACGCAGAGGCATGACGCATCCAAATGGAAACCATGGGATCATCGCATTACGGATCGGGCAACAGAGAGTCGTGGGAGGCAAAGTTTGTAAGTATATTTTGATTTCTAGTTTTTTAAAATTTATATTTCTTTCAATTCTTTATATAATTTGTTCTAATACATTGTGTCTCATAATTTTTTGTATATATCATAATTGTTTTGCAGACTACTATCGTTGGTAAGATACCTACTCCTAGAGAGGTAGGTTACCATTGAGGCCATAACCGCGTAGCCACATGGCTTCACTTCTATGAGGAGGGTCTCATCACTGAGGAGCAATACAAGTGGGCTATGAGGATTCGAGAGCCAAAGGAGGTATGTTTTTCTTACTTTCCTATTAAAATTATAGCTAATTATAACTTTTTCTTTGCAATTGTACGTAAGCAATCTTGATCTTTTGTGTGTGTAGGCGAACCCCGATGTGGAGCATAACGAGGAGGGGGATAGCGACACTAGTAGCCATGGTGGTGCTAGCAAAGATGTTTCTTCTTCAAATTCGTAGAGGAGCACCATACCTCCTCTATGGCCTTGTTTCCTTGTATATCTATTATCCATCTTTGAGCCTAATGCTTGCGGCCATGCTTTAGGTCGCAAGCACTTAAACTCCCCATGTAAATGTGTTTTATATATAATGAATACATGGATTTTTGTTATTAATTCTCATGCCTTTAGATCCATTGTGTTTTTTCCAAATGCACAATTTGATGTATGGGAGGGGGAAAAAAAAACTAGAGAGCATGTGGTTGCAAACTCTGGTTTTTTTTTCCAATTCTGTGCTTCGCGTCTATTTGCGCGTCTAAATTGCAGAAAACACGCATCTATACTCGCGTCTAAAATGTAGAGTACACGCGCTATATAATTCAAATTAATAAAAAGAAATTAAATATATTTTTTTAAAATTAGATTTTTGGTTTTGCGTTCACGTATACTGGCGCTTGTAAAAGCGCATCTATGAACGTGTCTATATGCCCGTCTAATTTTCCATGTAGACGCGCTTGTAGACGCACAAAAGAAATTAAATAAATAAAAATTTTGGTTTTCGTATGCGCTTGTATTCATGAGTGTATATGCACGTCTAAAGTGCGTCTATTGGTGCATGTGAATTTTCTCATACATGAGACTATAGATGCGAAATGGTAGACACACAAATAGAGGGGCTTGTAGACGTGCTCGTAAGATTTTCTCTCAATTCAAAAATCACGTTTAAAAGTGCGCCTAAGAGGCCTTTTTGTTGTAGTGCTTTTCATGCATTTATCCAAGTGTTGTTTAGTTTTAAAAGTAGTTTATAGGAAGAAACTTGCAAAATGCAGTTTCTTTTATAAATTGTTGAATAAGGTCCCAATTCTCGAAACATTGTATTTATTCATAATGTATTTACATCATTACAGTGCTACAAGAGTGGCGCCACTAATAAATATGTAAGCATATCATATGGATTAAATATAAGGGATTTTCTAAATACCACTTTTATATAGCTTTTAAATACAGAAGGATACCATATAAAGTGGTTATTTAAAGGTTGAATAGCAAAGAAGGTGTGTTACATTGAGGAAAATTTCGTAGATAATTGTATTTTAAAATAGGACTTGAATGCACATCATCATGTTAATGAAAGTCCAAAGTTTGAAAACTCTAACAAATATAATCAATGAAAGTATTTGAGATGTATGCCTATGGGACTAGATTTACTTGTGTTTTTGCTCAATATATACATTCAATGACTATCTACCGTAAAGATTAAATCAATTTCATGCCTCATATATGTCAAGAAGAATCACATGATGGGGAAGACTTGGTTGAGTTGTTGCACCAAACACACATCATACACATAAGAGAAAGATCGCTCAATAACACAAGAAGAGAGATGGAGTCCAAAATATTTTCTTGCAAATTGTTTTTTCTTCTTCCACACACAATACAATGTACACAAAGTATAGATAAGATACAACATAACGGAAAGGGGTCTACTAAGTCAGACAATGCATAACTAACTATACTAATCAACTGGCATTATAACTATGCTAGCATACCACCTCACATGTTTCCATAACAATACTTCTATACTCAACCTCTGTACTTGATAAAGCAACTGTAGATTGCTTTTTGTTGCTCCATGTATCTGCTACACTACCAAGGGAAAATATGAATCTACTAGTAGATCTTCTATCTGATATACTACCATCCCAATATGCATCTATGTATCTAAACATCTATACATCCTTATCTGTCTCATAAAAAATTCCAAAATGTAAAGTGGACTTTACATACCTCAATATGCATCTAGCTACATCCAAATGAGACTTTCTAAGCATTTTCATAAACTGACTAACAAGCATAGCTCAAAATTGGCATGTAAACATGTAAACTAGACTCCCTGCTATTCTTCTAAACATAGTAGGGTCTTCTATCTCACCCCCAATACTCAACTTTACATTTTGCTCCAATGGTACTGAAAGAGGCTTACATGCTATCGTACCATACTTGAATAAAATATCCAAGCCATATTGCCTTTGGGATAGCCATATATCATCATCACATATTTGATCACCTCAATACCAAGAAACTATCTCACCTCACCCAAATCCTTTATCTCAAACTTTTTCTTCAAAAAATCCTTAACTTTAGCGATCCCATTGTCACTGCTACCTATAATAATCAAGTCATCCATATAGATGGCTATGATGACCAAGCTTCCATCTCCCTTTTTCACATAAAGTGAGTGATTAGCTTCAGAAATATAAAAGAAAATATTGACAAGATACTCTTTGATCTTGTCAGACCATGCTCTAGGTGCTTGCTTCAGCCCATACAACACCTTCTTTAAGTTGCACACATATCTGGGATGCTCTAATCCTCATAACATGTTGGCTGTTCCATATATACATCTTCTTGCAATTCACCATGCAAGAAGGCATTCTTAACATCCATTTGTTGCAAACTCCTCTACTACCAAAGCAATCATACATCTAATAGTTGCCATCCTAGCAAATGGAGTGAATGCCACTTCATAATCTATGCCATATGTTTGAGCATAGTCTTTTGCAACAACTAGCCTAACCTTATACTTGCTAACCAAACCATTTGCATTATGTTTGATTTTGTAAACCGACTTGTAACTGATAGCTTTCTTGCCCTTAGATAAGGGTATCAAATCCTAAGTCTCATTGGCTTCTAATGCAACAATCTCCTCATCCATTTCTACATCTCAATGAGCATTACCAATGGCATCCTCAAAACAAGTGGACTCAACATCCTCAACTACCTTCACCATATAAACATAATGGTGAGTTGTATAGTCTCCAAAACCAAATCTTTTAATAAGGTATTTGACCTTGCTAGACCTACGTACCACTAGATCACTCAAAGGAGCCATTACATTACTATGTGCTCTTTGTACATCTGGTGTCCTAGGTGAAGGAATACCAAGCTTATCATCCAAAATCTCTAAACCACTAGAATCTCTATCAAATCCCAAATGACTAGTAGATATATCATTACCATCCAACACTTTCTTGTTTCCTTTGACTTTACCTGCAATGCTTGTAGATCTACTAGAATATGTGGGGCTACTACTTGGTCTCCTAGACTAAGGGCTAACTATAAGTGTAGTACTAGGTGATGTTTCTAGTCCACTATAAGGCTTTATGATTCTTGCTTTTTTTAATGTACATAGCTATCATGATCATTATCATTATCTAGTACATCACTAGTAGAGGCATGCCAACTACTCATTTAATAAAAAATAACATCCATGCTCACTCTGAAATCACTTATGATAGGGTTATACCAATGATACCCTTTCTACTCTAAACAGTATCCAATAAAAATACATTTTTCAGCCTTTGGATCAAACTTCTTTCACAACTCATTTAGCACATGAACATATGCAAAACAACCAAACACTTTCAAGTGTGATATATTAAGCTTCTTTCTGTAAAGCATTCTTTGGGGGTCATCCCATGAATTGCAACTCTACAGGAGTTCTATTCATAATATAGACAACAATATAAACAACTTCAGGTCAAAAATATTTTTGTATATTTTTTTCAGCCATCAATGTCCGTGCAACTTTTGCAATATGTCTATTTTTTCTTTTTGCAACCCCATTTTTTTGTGGGGTATACTTGCAAGTAAACTGTCTCTTTATTCCATGATATCTCATGAAGCTAGTAAACTCATTAGAGAGATACTCTCCCCCTCCAATCTGATCTCAAGTACTTAACTTTCAACCTTATTTTTGTTTCAATAGCTACCTTAAAAGATTTAAAGTACTCAAATACATCACTCTTTTCCTTCATAAAATATATCCATAGCTTCCTTAAACAATCATCAATAAGTATGACAAAGTATTTTGTTGCTACTTAGTGATATGTTTTATGTAAGTCCCTAAACATATGTGTATATAACATCAAGTATATTGTTGCTCACATTTCTGTTATGCGAAAAGGGTTGTCTTGCCTGTAGCCTTTGCACATTTACATGTCCAATACATTTATGCCATATTTCAATGTTTGCAAAAATCAATCCTTTTGTAATGTCCCCATTACTTAGTTTATTTTAATAAAAAATATGCGTATACATTCCAAAGAAAATTAATTTATGTTGCACATTTTTTAAAAAACTAGCTCTACTTATGAAGATAATTGTTATTATTAATGAGGTATTATATGCCAGTTCATGGAAGAAAGACTTAGAAAACCCTCCCAAAACTAACTTATTAAAACTATGTTTGTAGTATAGAACAACAAAAATAAGTAGCCTAGTGGATAGTCATTGGGCAATTAAGGGCACTTGGGTGATGACACTGCCAGGATGGATAACCTTTCGGGAAGATTTTCCTACAAACTAATGGGAGCTTCTCACGCACAACCAACGATGCCAACAAAGCCTTCATAGCCCGTTGCCAAGTATGCCCAGGCCAAGATGCCAAGGTCTATGCCTTGGTCACCGCCTTGGTCATACGCCTCGGAGTGATGCTTGCCTGAAATGACACGATGCACGGTGCATCCTCACCCATATATTCGCCAATTTTTATCTTCATGTTACAAAAACGAGCCTCCTCTCTGCTGACACATTAATGATGTCATCAAAAATGCTAAAAGAAAGCGTCCTCTCTTTATTATCAATGACATCATTAAAAATTGCTAAAAAGTAAGCATCCTCTCTCTCTCTCCCCCCTCCCCATTACTATATAAATAGGGGTAGAGCGTCATGTCAGACACACACAGACACACCAATGACACGTGCAGAAGTCTCTCCGTTATTGATGCGATGAAGCTCTACTGTAATAAACCCAATCTCTCACTCTCTCTCCACACCTACGTGGAAGCGCTGCTTGAATCCATCAACTTTTTCCATGGCTCCCAAGAGATATCGAGATGTTGAGCGAGGTCATGCTCAGAGAGCTCCCCAATGAGAGGAAGTGGTCATTGCTGGAGGAAACTCAAAACAATGCTGAAGCACAAGCAGAAGTTAACCCCGAACCCATTCAAACCAAAGAACTAGCCATCCCACAACAAATCTAGGTTACGGCCATAGCCCATAATCACGATGGATGGCCGAACTAAGATAATCAAGTTTAGTACATAAGAAAATAATTACTTTTTAAGCTATTAACTCTACAATTTCCTAATGAGGGGATAAGCTAGTCCATTACATAGATTACGATAAGTTAGAACATACTCAAACTTGTAAAACATGTTAGTATTATTAATTTCTTTTTAGGAAGGAATACAGAAATTGATAAAGGGGATAGATTCTATGCATTGCATACATTGACAACTGTGTTAAAAATGTTATATGGTTATGACTCCTTTTAGATTTGTGAATGATGAGTTATGGCTCTTAAGATTCCGGGCTTGCACAGTTGGACGAGTTGTGATTATGGTGGTTTGGAACATTGGGATCCCCAACCCAATGCTCCCTAACACTCTATGGAGTGTGGAAAAACTCACTTTCAAGTGGGGGTCCTACGCTCCCGAGGGAGATAGATGTCTTTGGTTTTTGATCACTCAAGCATGTGAGAGGGCAAAGGGCTGAGTGGTAAGTGCCCTTGGTATGTAGGATGACTTCGAAGACTCAGGGAAGCTTAGAGGGGCTCTGAGCTAGTAAATTCCATGTTGACCACAGATGGAGTGTGATCACATACGGCCCAATCCTGAGGGATTGGAAGGTCCTATCGTAGGCTAGACGGTGTTTTTCTGCAGAAAGACATTTTTGTATCACTCTGCAGAGTGATGGTGAAATAAAGTATCTAATTTTTGAATTGTTTGTTATGTGATAAAGATTGAGTTTAAAAAACCCACTTTTAACAGAGTAATAAAAGAAAACTACTTTTGTATGTCCAAACAGTATGGTAGAATGCTTTGTTAATTAGAAAACTAAGCAAACCCCATCGAGGAAAGTGGGAGGCTTCGATCTAGACAATTGGACACCTATGGATGGGTGGAACCAATAAGTTAGGTAACTTTCCAACATTCAATAGAGTTGATTAAATTGTAACCCTCCCAATATCAATAGGATTAGCTATTAGGTTTAATACTATTTTAGGGGGCCGCGGCTGAGATTTTACCTTATGGGTAGGGAGATCGAGTTACACTCTCACCCATCTCTCACTCTCTTTGAACCAAGTGCGGTGCTAACCTCACTCCTGTCTTTGATTGATTACAAAGTGGTCTTTCTTAGGTAGGCGTTAGATTGCTATTAGGAGTGACTTTTCCACAGTTCCCATGTGAAGTAGAACTGAGATTCCCATGTTCAACTAAGTCCAAGGTTTCCCATGGGAGACAGGATGGTGATCTGGATGGATATGAATTTTAGTCGACTACTAAGAGAACTCCTCCATGTCTGTTGGAAAAGGTACCTCATATGTGGTATTAGAGCCTAGGTTTCAAAAGAGCTTTTAGTATAAGGTTAAGTTGTTAATGTATAAAAGAAATTAATAAAATAACCACTCGGGCTTTGGAGCCCCACTCTTGATTGCCTTGCGTGCGTCGGATCGTCTATGTGACATGTATGCACGCATGCAATCCATCATCCAGCCCGTAGAGAATCTATCCACTGCGGCTGGCACCGGGAACTCCTCATGCAAGGATGCTACTATGTACTCCTTGCTCCCCTCCGGTATGTTCCTCCAATGATCCAGGACGTTGTGCCGAAAAACTTGTTGGCACAACTCCCTCATGCGAGCTATCACCCTCCTCCCCTCATCATTCATGATGATAGCTCCTGACCTGCCATCCACTAGGTATCCATAATCCCTAGGAGTGTGCCTCGTATGGGCCCTCTCCCATCTCCGTCCACGCTCCTCCTGGGCATATCCAGGAGACCCCTGAACATCCGGTGTACCGACGGGGGTACCCTCTCCCGGAGTGCCACTGAAAGGGGTGCCACCAGAGGGGGTGCCACCAAAAGGAGTGCCACCAGAGGGGGTGCCACCAAAAGGAGTGCCACCAAAAGGCGTGACATCTGCCGACGGCTGCGCAAAAGCCGGAGTAACTGGAGTGGACGTCCCCACAGGTGTGACAAATCCTGGAGGTGACCGAGCTCTAGCTGAACGACGAGACGGAGACACCGCGTCCGTGTCTCCACAGCAGCACCCCCCTGATCCTCCTACAGTCGCAGTCCCTCCCTCTGGCCCAAGTCGTGAGCGTCGAGATCGTCTGCTCGAAGCTGAAGCATCTGATCGCACTGAAGCTGATCTAGCAGAGCGCCCTGACGAAGAACGAGACAGCTCCTGATCTGCTATCTCTCTGAATCTCGCGAGCTGATCTGGAGACATACGTGCCATCATCTCCTGAAACTCCTCATCGCTCATCCCTCGACTCATCCTGAAAATAAAGATACCTGCAGAGATAAAAAATAATGTTAGAATAATCAATTGAAACTATACAAAGCGCATTAATATAAATCATTTTTGAAAAATCCATCTTAAAATGCATATCTTATCTACCTTTATGGAAGATCTAAACAACGAATTGAGTAATACAATTCTCCAAGAATGAAGTATTCTATGGTCCCATGTTAATCTCCTGACATAACTCTGCATACACTGGAAGGTCGATAGACATGTCACCACAAAAGAACGAGTCTGCCTCGTTCTCAAAAAATTCTACGACTTCTGTATTTCCATCATTGTTAGCCGATGCGGTCTCCAAGCTTGCGGTGGCCTCCACCCCTTGTAATTTCGATCCCTCTATTTGCATATATTCTTCATCTATGCCTGGAACATCGCTTTGATCGTATACTCTCGTACCTCTAGGAGTTGAAGGTATAACATACCACCATCGAGGTTGTCGGGGATTTGGATAGAAGATTACCTGTTCACAAACACTTACAAACCGTCTTCAAACCATTGTGACATAAAGCATGTCGTATTACAATTAGCAAGCAAATGACTAGAAGATTACCTGTTCACAATGTGCCGGCAACACAAAGGTGTCGCGCAAATCCGTCCATTTTTTTTCGGAATCTATTTCGAGAAATCCAGATGGACCTCGTCGAACCGTTGCGCCAACTCCTCCAAGTACCACTTTGAACCACTGCACATCGAATATTATCATGGAGAAGCTACGGTAATCCACCGTAATAATACTTTGCAAATTCCCAAAATACTCCATCTCATCCACAACCGTGTTCGGATCCGTTGCTCGTCGCCGGCTCTCTTGCTCAAACCTTGCCATGACACCACAGTCCATTGTGGAGCGCATTTTGTCAATACGCTCCACCCGAAAATGCCGTCCGCGCGACCACGCTGCACTATATATTTTGTACTGCACATTGAAACACTCAAATTAGATGTGGCAAACAAATTCAGATACGACACATTCTAAACCCCTCATTACCTTTGGACTACATCCCCTCGAGAACTCCCACTCCTCCATTGAGACCTCTGCCCCTTCGCTGGATGCTGCGATCAAGGCTCCATGCAACCATCGTGTTGACATAAACCGCGGCATCTCCTCCATGCCTTCGGGATATCGAATCGGTCGGTGACGCGTACTGCGTCGGAATTCAGCTCGCGCTTCCTCTCGATCTTGCCTTGCAATCTGGTACTTGGCGAGCCACGTCTCCATGGAGACATGGTGCAACATACAAAAGCGATTCACTTTCTCTTCCATTGAGGCATCCATTCTTTTTTCTACCCCATTTCCAACCACCACATCTCCAGTCAGCCTGTCATCGTCCTTGAGCGTCCATAGCATTTCATTGTCTGGTTCCACCGTTGGTAGCCATTGTGAGATATGCACTAATGCCTCTGACACCAACCAACCCTCCGCCATGCTACCTTCCGGACGAACTCGTTGTCGCACAAAGCCTTTCAGGGTTTTCATGAAGCGCTCCAGGAAGAACATCCATCGCGTATGGACAGGTCCGGCAATCTCCACTTCGTCCACAAGATGCACAAGAAGGTGAACTTGTATCGTGAGCATGCTAGTGGGCAGGTATTTCTCAAAGAGACAGACCGTCTCAACTGCTCCCCGCCTTGCGGATTCAATAGAGGACGTCTTAATCTCTTTCTGTGAGATCCATTGCACCAAAGTCGACAGCTTGTAAATGGCCCCGCGAATTTCTGGAGTTAGGCATCCCGCGATCGCGATCGGTAGGACAAACTGCCACAAATGAGAAAGCATTAAGAATAATGGTCACTTTTCAAATTTCAAAATGTCCACGCTAATTAAAATCCATATTTACAATAATACTGTTTTAAAAAAAAACAATGAAGTCTATATGCAAGGTACCTGAATAACTCAGTCACACTCGTATCGCTCCAACCGTATTTCGCTTGCACACTTAAGAGTGCAAGCAATGTCTTCAACCGAGATACTCGGCACCCATCATATAATGGTATGGATGCTTCCTCTCTAAGCGGGTCAGATGTCTCAACATCCATGGGAATCAATGCATCGATCATTGCCTCCATCTCAGGCTCCAAGATTGTAGGCAAGTCGGGAAGGTTGTCTGTCTCCTCTGGCATTGACGATATAGATGGGCCTTGCGAGTGGTCTATTGGCTCCTGCCATCCATCCATCTCACGTCCACGAACTCTTCTAATTGGCCGCAAAGGGTGCACTCCCCCTTGGGTCGAGACATCACCCCCCTGGACACAAAATTTGCCAACAAGACCCAATGTTATTGTGTATGGTTTTCAATTAGCTTGAGAGTACAATGCATGAAAAATGCTAACTTGAAAATACCGTTTGCTGAAAATCTGCAATCGCCTGATCAATAATCTCAGGTTGAAACTCGCCAAATCGTCGTACGTGTTCTATAGACAATCGGCGTTTTCGTCTAATTGCCAACTTGCATTGAGAGCAAGGACATGGGACACGCTGATTAAGATACGACTCGCGGTCTTGAACAATAGGACCTTCTTCATTTGCCATCTTATCTACATTACAGCAAACGAGGCTTAAATGGATAGCTTTTTGGAGATGTACGTCAACTTGCAAGTTGACCATAAACCTTGCATTGTATATAGTAGTCGAGAGATTTTCCGATGTTATATCTCGGCCTTGTATCATGCTCAACGATTTGTTTGTCCCGGTAGATAATTTTTTGTTATATCTCGGCTTTGAGTATAAGTAATCCATTTTAAAATTAATGCACGCGATCTATGAAATTTTACAACTATAGAAATAAAATTTATTTCAATCAATTCTACTCATAGTCATAAGACCTGAGAGAAATTATCCTATACTCAATTTAAGGGATCTCCACTTCTATAACAATAATTTTGGGTTAATTTTGATGAAGTACGTGGCCGTATGCAAAGCACATTGCATACCATTATCGATACGTATATTATCTTAAATTTCATTCCCTTCCCTCTCCCTCTCTTTCTCTCACCCTCTCCCTCACCCTCTCGTTCTCTTTCTCTCCCTCTCTCATTTCCTCCCTCCTCCTCCCTCTCCCTCTCCCTCCCTCTTTCTCCCTCTTTCTCCCTCTCCCTCTCCCTCGCTCCCTCGCTCCCTCTCCCTCCCCCTCCCTCTTTCTCTCCCTCTCTCATTTCCTTCCCCTCCCCCTCCCTCTCCCTCTCCCTCTCCCTCTCCCTCTCTTTTTCTCCCTCTCCCTCTCTATCTCTCTTTCTCTCTCATTTCCTAAACAAGCAAAAAATAAAGTGATTTAAACATCCTCCAAGCAAAAGGGAGAGGGAGAGATACAATGCACTCTCCCTCTCTTTCTCTTTATATCCCTCTCTCATTTCCTTCCCCTTCCTATCCCTCTCACTCTCTTTCTCTCTCATTTCCTCTCCTAAACAAGCAAAAAATAAAGTGATTCAAACATTAAACAAGCAAAAGGGAGAGGGAGGGAGAGAGAGAATGCACTCTCCCTCCTTCTCCCTCTCTTTTTCTTTCTCTCCCTCTCCTATTTCCTCCCCCTCCCTCTCCCTCTCCCTCTATTTCTCTTTCTCTTTCTTTCCCTTTCCCTCTCCCTCTCCCTCTCTTTCTCTCTTACTCTCTCGTTTCCTCTCCTAAACAAGCAAAGAAGAAAGTAATTTAAACATTAAACAAGCAAAAGGGAGAGAGAGAGAGAGAGAATGCACTCTCACTCTCTTTCTCTCCCTCTCCCTCTCTTTCTCTCCCTCTCTCTCCCTCTCCCTCTCCTTCTCTTTCTTTTCCTCTCCTAAATAAACAAAAGAGAACGATTTAAACCTTCAACAAGTAAAAGAAAGAGAGAGGGAGACTCACCAATGAGATATGGCGAGCGTGGGCGGCTTCTCTTTGCAACGAGGGCTCCTCCTCTCCTTCGCGAACAACGACGGTGGCGGTGGCGGTGGCGGCGGCGGCGGCAACAAGTCTCTTCCTCCTCTTCTTTCACAAAGCCTTGGCTCTCTCCCTCGCTCTCGCTCTCAAAAGGCGAAGAAAACAAAATGAAAACGGCGCTCTGGTTTCGGCCGCGCTTTTTTTCCCTGCGGCGTCGCTATATGCGTCGCTATTTGCGTCGCAAAATGCGACGCATATAGCGACGCAAATAGCGACGCAAATAGCGACGCCAATAGCGACGCCGATAAACGCCGTCGCTAATCAGCGTCGCTATTGCCCCAGTCCCTTGTAGTGCATCAACACCTAGGTTTAGAGGTGAAGGATCCAAGGTGG
This sequence comes from Lygodium microphyllum, assembly GCF_053477565.2. Taxonomy (NCBI): domain Eukaryota; kingdom Viridiplantae; phylum Streptophyta; class Polypodiopsida; order Schizaeales; family Lygodiaceae; genus Lygodium; species Lygodium microphyllum. The sequence continues at coordinate 114,997,678 of NC_141136.1, forward strand.
AGTAAGATGCAGAAGTGTGGATTAAGACTTTGCACAACTATTTCCTAGCTACTGAAACTACTGTTGCAAATCAATCCATGAATGCTCGTCTTCGTCTTACTGGCCAAGCTAAGCTTTGGTGGAAATAGTTTTGTCGAGATAAAGGGGTAATAGAAGCTTCCCAAACTTGGGAGCACATCAAAGAAGTTGTAAAATGATGTTGTCTTCCCCCATCTTTTGAATCAATCAAGATGAATGAATTCTTTAACTTACGACAATTAATCCTAACCTTGGAATGATACTATTCTAAGTTTGTGAGTCTGCACAAATATGCACCCCCAATGACAATGTCTCAACATGTTGCAAGGTTCTGCCAAGGACTAAATCCACATTTGGAAACTCAATGAGACCAACGACTCTCGAAGATGCTCTTATGCAACAAAACTTATGGCCAAGGAAATCGCTCGAAATGGCCAAAGGAACAGTCGAATAAACAACTATGGAAGGGTCTACCCAAACCGTGGTGTCGATATAACCAATGCTAGAGGGAATAGTAAAGCTAATGCAATCACCCAAGGACCAAATGGGATAGGAATTAGGCACTACTACCAGTGCGAAAGGATTGGACACCTAAGGGAAAATTGTCCTAACCGTCCTCAAAATCCTAGCCCAATCCCGGTTGGTGGAAGAGGCTGAGAGAACGGCAATAGCACACCCAGACCATGGACGTGGAAGAACAGATTTGGTGCCTAGGTAAATACCATGCTTGGACAGCCAGAGGAATGCACGTTAGGTGAAGAAATTGAAAGAGGATCCATTCATGCTGCCATGGAAAGAAAAGTAGCAGACCACCAATGTTCAGTAATTCAATCTCCAACCACTTACAAGGATACGCTGTTTATAATCTTGATTGATTGTGGTAGCACACATTCCTATCTTGCACCCAAAATAGTCTAGAATCCATCCCACAACAAATCGAGGTTGCGACAATAGCCCGTAATTGATGGCCGAACAGAGTTAATCAGGTTTAGTACATAAGAAAATGATTGCGTTTTAAGCTATTAACTTTGCAATTTCCTAATGAGGTGATAAGCTAGTCCGTTACATAGATTACAATTAGTTAGAATGTACTCAAACTTGTAAAAACATATTAGTATTATCAATTACTTTTTAGGAAGGAACACAAAAATTGATAAAGGGGATAGATTCTATGCATTGCATACATTGACAACTGTGTTAAAAATGTTTTATGGTTATGATTGCTTTTGGATTTGTGAATGATGAGTTATGGCTCTTATGATTCCGGGCTTGCATAGCCAGACGAGTTGTGATTGTGGTGGTTCGGGACATTGGGATCCCCAACCCAATGCTCCCTAACACTCTACAGAGTATGGAAAAACTCACTTGTGGATGGGGATCCTACGCTCCCAAGGGAGGTAGGTGTTTTTGGTGTTTGATCACTCAAGCACCTGAGAGCAAGCACCTGAGAGGGCAAAGGGCCAAGTGGTAAGTGCCCCTATTATGTAGGACATCTCCAGAGGCTCAAGGAAGCTTAGAGGGGCTCTGAGCTAGTAAATTCCCTGTTGATCGCGGATGGAGTGCGATTACATATAGCCTAATTCCGAGGGATTGGAAGGTCCTATCCTAGGCTGGACAATGTCTTTCTGCGGAAAGACAGTTTTGTATTGCTCTGCAGAGTGATGATGAAATAAAATATCTGATTTTTGAATTATTTGTTATGTGCTAAAGATTGAGTTTAAGGAACCCAGTTTAACGGAGTAATAAAGGGAATGTAATTTTATATGTCCAAATAGTGTGGTAGTATACTTTGCTAATTAGAAAAATAAGCAAACCCCATCGAGGATAGTAGGAGGCTTCGATCTAGACAATTGGACATCTATGGTTAGGTGGAACCCATAAGTGGGTAACTTTAAAACATTAGATAGAGCTGATGAAATCGTGACCTTCCCAATATCGGTAGGATTAGTTACCAAGTTTAACACTGTTTTAGGGGACTGGAGCTGAGATTTTACCTTGGGTAGGGGGATCAAGTTACACTCTCCCCCATCTCTCACTCTCTTTGAATCAAGTCCGGTGTTAACCTCACTCCTGCCTTTGTATGATTACAAAGTGGTCTTTCTTAGGTGGGTGTTAGATTGCTATTAGGAGTGACTTGTCCACACTTCCCCAGTTGTGAAGTAGAACTAAGATTCCCATGCTCAACTAAGTCCAAGGTTTCCCATGGGAAGATGGGCTGGTGATGTGCATGGATATGAATTTCAGTCGACTAGGACTCCTCCCTAGGTCATTGGAGGAGGTACCTCTCACACCTTACATAGTAGCATTCATTATACAAATTCCTTCATCTAAAGTGAAGATGCAACCAACACTACTTCCTTTTACAACCAACTTGCACTTATTATTAAAGACTTCTACAAAACAACCTTTTATATTAAATTGAACCGGCAACCCTTGCTCTACCATTTAGCCAATAAACACTAAATTCTAATTTGTGATTGATGGTACATGTAATACATCTGGCAGAGACTCTTTGTATGGCCATCATGCAAGGACAAGGAAACATTTTCAATGTGTGAATTGGGTGGCATGAGTCATCACCCATCTGCACATAATCCAGATTTTGTAAATCCTATATCTCTCCAAACCATTCAACAGGACTGGTCATATGATTAGATGCACCTACATCAACATACCATACATCATCATGTGTCCTTTTTTATATAATAGCATTCATCATATAATAGGACTGGTCCTTCACTCTAGGTCACCCATGCTCCGGCCTTCTATTTCATCTCCTCTAGGCTTTCACTCTACCTTTGGGCTAAGGCCGTTATCTTTGGCTCTTGGTCTCTCCATTTTTGGGTCACCTTTTCCTTCTCCTCCTCCAAGTACTTGATTTCTCTTTCCAGCCTTCCTTGCTCCTCTATCTCCATTAGCAATCTATATATAATTTCATTCACCTCTCTTTGATGCTCTTTTCCTGCCTGAGCTCTCTTTGCTTCTCTTGTTGTGAGCTGATCTATGGCTTATTAAACTCTTCTCATCTACCCAACCAGGTCCTCGTGTTGCAAGATGAGTAGCTTGTACTACCATTGTAAGCCGATTAGCTCTTGTGCTTCTTCTATGAGCCTTCCTTGCTACTTGTCTTTGTCTCTTTCTTTGGCTACCTTCAGCTCTCATATCTCTTTTTGATAATCAGCCACTTGATGAGTCCTCTCTAGTTGAAAGGCTAGCAGTGTCTCTCTTTTTGCTTCTGATTCGGTCACTACTATTTTCTTTTATTCCTTATCCCTCTCTAATTGAAAGAGGAGCTCTTTAACCTACTCATCGTAGCCCACTGATGGGGGCATTGCTATAGGAATGGATGTTGTGGATGCCTCTACTTTTAGCTTCTTTGGGTATTGTCTTGAGTCAGCATTTGATCTTTTTGTTCTAGTTGTCGGGGCTCCTCCACTTGAGTTTGGGGCTACTTTTTACACCTTATTTACTAGGAATTGCATGCACGCCATGAGATTTCTCCCATCCACCTTCTCCCATCCACCGTGGTGGTTGAGCTGTCTTGGGTGGATGCAACAGCTAGGGTAGTAGGCACAAGAACAGCTAGGACTGGATATAATAGGCTTTTGCCCTTGCCTTATGTTGCTAGATGTGTTGTGGTTTCTAGCACTTGGGCACTAGTGCTTCGGCCTTCTTCTTTTCATCGTGGACTCATGGTAGCCAACTCCTCTTGCTTGGAGGGTTGCTCTATTGGCGTATGCTAGAGCCATATCTTCATCTTCCTTTCTTTGCAGCTCGTCTACCTCTTTTGCTCTCCTCATTATTTCCTCTTCGGCTCTCTTAGACTCCTCTTGGATTCTTTGAAGTTCATCTTCTTCTTTCCTCCATCTCTCTTCTTCAGCCTTCTTTGGCTCTTTTTGCGCCTTCTACAAGTCAGCCTTTTCTTTTTTTGTCATTCTCTCCCATGCTTTCGGCTACCGCCTTTGGGGAGTCTTCTTCTTTGGCTTTTTAAGCCCTCCTTGGCTAGATTGTGTCTCATGTTCTTCCTTCTTACTTATTGTTCTCTCATTGGATTGTTCTAGCTCTTGAGGTAGTATCCTCCGAGTGTCTCTCCTACTTTTCTTCACCTACCACCTCTCCCATTGCCTCTTGGATGAGGGTTGTTAGTACTCCATCGAACCCTATGAAGGAAGTTGCTGAGGCAGGTTCCTTTCTTTGTGTTCCAGCTTTTGATGTTGGGAAATTCTCCACTTATTAGCTTGCTCCCTAAGGCTAGTTCTTTCAGAGATTGGTCGATTTTCTTCTGCACATAGCTATTCTTGTCAATCTCATCGGGTGAATGGGCTGCCATGCTCTTTAGCAGAAGCACTCCAATCGTGTGCATGAGCGAGTTGTACCTTTTTCTTGAAAACAACATATGGATAATCTTGGCTTGGAGTCTTACTTCAGGATTGGGGATATCCTGGATGCTAATGCCATTGTTTGTTAGGACTTGGTCCTTGTTCATGTTGAGCATGGCATAAACATCTCTTTTTGATCTCCTGTCCACCTTGGGTGCTAAACCTAGTGCCTTCTTCGCCAAGGTCTTGCTTAGCTCTACCTGCACTTGTTTAGCCTCTTCGCCTCTGCCCACTATCATGGTGCCACATGCTCTATTAGAGTTGTAGGTTCTCAAGAACTCTATGCACCATATGTAGTCATCCTCGTGCCCAAACTTCTCAACATACTTTGTGAGGTTGCATTGTTCCATGATTTTTCTAGTGTCTGCTTCCTTCTTGGCCACCATCTTGTCAACATTATGGATGTTCTTAAACTTCAAATGATTTTAGGCCCAGTTCTTGAGGGTGATGCCATATCATCTTCTCTCTTCTTTTGTGAATGGAAGTTGATGGGTGTGGTCTTGATGTCCTACCATTTCTAGCTCCTATTGTAGCACAATAAGCTTCCATTATTTCATTTGCAAAATTGTTTTCTCCACAAGAAGACAAAGAGATTGCCACACAATTTTCACTTCAAGAAATTCATTATTCTGACCAAGCATTTCCTTATTATTCTTTTTAAGCATAAAATCACTTTTCTCTTCTTTCCACTTTCAGGTTTTAGTTTTGAGGTTATTTTGTTTCTTTTCCTTTCCGTACTTGTTTGTTTGCTATTTTGTGTTTTCATTTTTGGTGTTTTGATTTCCAATTGGTTTCCACCTTATCCCCTCCCCCCCAAAATTATGTGAATCCTTGCAAGGATTATATGCTATTTTGTGTTTTCATTTTTGGTGTTTTGATTTCCAATTGGTTTCCACCTTATCCCCTCCCCCCCCCCCCAGAATGATGTGAAGCCTTGCAAGGATTATAGGTTGAACGGTTAAGGGCATTCTTTACATGCTCAGGGTGCTTTGCTTTTGCATAAGCCAAGCATAAAAGTGTAGGTTGTACTCCAAGTTAGCATAGTTGTCCATGTAAAAAGGTTGGATGCCTACTTGAGTAATGTAGGTGAGGAGATCTGTTAGAAAGTCACTACAATCAATTCTGCTAGCAATGTGTAGCTCTTCCTCAATAAGGATGTGATCTAAATAGCGGTGGGTCATGACATGCTCTTCTAGAGGTCGGTTGTTGTGAGTAATGGGCAATACCCTATAGGAGGTGGGAGCTACATAAGTTGGGTCATACTTAGAGATTTTGATTGTGCCTCTCTACTTAGCATTGGTCATGATTTGGCAATCCTCTTATTCCCATTGAAGTCGGAGAGCATACCATTTTCACAAGAAAGAGGAGTCGTTGTCAACTAGGGTTTTCAGCTCTTCAATTTCTTGGTTTGAGGCAAAGATCGTGCTTTTTTCATAAGATGTGATGATTCATTATTTGCATGCTTACTCGTGAGAAAATTTGTTGGCTATTAATGCTTTAGATGTCATGGGAGCCTTAATGAACACGAATTTTGATTCCTCCCAGGTGCAAGGTAGTGTACTCACTTTTGTTGCTAAAGGATCTTCTAAAATACCTAAGTCTAATCGTTCATATTTTTTAGCAAGCATGGTAAATATAGCATCCAAATGTCAAATGCAACTAACAAAGTCATCCCCCGTATTCTCAGCTAATTCAAAGGCTAATGTAAGGATGGATCACCGCTCATATGAGGATTTATGACCCGCAAGAGATTGGGGTTTGAGTAGACTAGAAAGCTCAATGACTAGTGTTTGCGACTTTGGTTGATCCTGAGGGTGTAGTTTAGCATGTCTTGTGATAGACGTGGTTTGCAGTGCTAATGGTGTGTTGTTAGATGCCCTTGGGATACTAGCAGTGCTAGGGTGAGGCGGTTTGGAAGCAGGAAGCTATAGTTTTTGTCAGTAAACTTGTTGAGGCTTTGCAGGCTTAGCATTTTTGGGCTCTATAGGCTTTGCAGCTTGATCTCCTTAGATTGGGTTGCAATTTCATCTATCCATGGATTTGCGGGCTTCGATGGGGCTGCACTGCCATTGTTGAAAGCTGTTAGTATGCGTATATTGTCAATGGCAAGGTGAATGCGCTACGACTCATAATCGACATTGTAATGTGCATGCTTCTTAAATACGCATCCTAACAGTGATTCCTTACCAGTATCCTTTGAGTTTGGCAACACATAAAAGACTATGGGTATGCTCTCAAATTTGATAGAGACTATAACTTTGTAGTTTTCCCCAAAAGCGTGTATGATTGGCGCCCAAATGGGCTAAGTTTAGCGTTTGTGAATTATAGTTGTGGTCGACCAATGAGAGTCCAATGATCATGAGTTAAGATATTAAAGCCGGTCCCCCTCATCGACCAATGTGTCAAATATGTGGTTATTGGGCAATGACTATTATACTACTTCCTCATCTTTGTCCTCAATCTCTGTAATTGTGTCAACTTGCATGTTCACAAGGGACTCTAGCAGCAGAGGCTCATGTAGTGGATATGTAGGAGGATAGTATTTGTTTATGTGGCTATCATTGAAGAAGCCTATGCCCTCTCCATCTAGGGTCTCAAACTCTACATTGCCAATCTGGCATGGCTGAAATATTTTTAAAACTGCCAAGACTACATGATGTATATTCCTACAATCCAGACACAAACACAGTTTTCCCCTTTCTTGGAGGCATAATTATCTTCTTAGAGGCACTGCCATAGTCTCCACTTATAGTAGTGTTATCTAAAAACCCTACTCTCGTGCATTAGGTGGCATGGGATTATCTTGCAGCCTATCCTGATTGTAGGGATGATTCACATAAATAGTGAGAAAATGTACCGCCTTTGTATTGTCTTTACTTCGAACCTAAGCATATGAAGAACCATCATCCAAGGCTTTTGTTTCTAACCTTGATTCCAAAATATAGGGCTGCCCCAAAATCACTGGATAACTACATGAATCCTGCACAAAAAAATGATATTCATCCCTAACATCTCCAATAGTCATGTGTACATTCCGGCAAGCCACATAAAGATCCCCTGATGAATTGTTTGATACCCACATGCGCCATCCCAAATCTATATCAATCGGCCAGCCTCCATTCTCATACAAGCTGTGTGCCAGAACATTGATTTCAGAACCATGATCCAAGAGAGCTATGCAAGGCATCTCTCTTTCTCCCACTTTAACAATGGTCTCTGTTGTAGCACAAGCCCAATGCGTTCGTGAATAATGACTGCTTGGAATAAAATGAGCATCTTCTTCTTCATGTACTTGTTTATGGACATCCCCATTATCCATAGCCTTCTCTCTATGCTTATTGCTGCCAAACAATTTTACCCCCAAGCTTGCTATCTACACTTCCATTTAACCCATTTTCAACATCAGCTTGCTCCAAATCAGCATTACATGCATTATCATATTCCCTTTGAAGTTGTTTCTCTATGTCTTTGTTAACCTCCATCAATGCTTGCAAAACTTCACCATCAAGCTATCTTTTTTATTTCAGCATATGAATGATTGCATCATGAAATTCACACTTTACAATTCCAAGAACTTCGCCAAGTGTGAATTCCACTCTACTGCCAAGTATACAATCTTCCATTAAGGTTTGTGGTAGTCTCAAGATTTGACTGTAACCTGTAACTAGGCTACATGCCCCTTTTCTTCCCTTCTTATTTCTTCTCTTGAGATGCGTCCTCCATAACATGCTCAAGTATGGCTTTTTCAGCCTCTTTCTGTTGCTCCATTTTGCTTCATGTTATGCATTTAGATGGGCTTGAAGAGGAAGGACCATTAGTGTCCTCATCTCTTCTTCTCTTTTCTTCCACGAGAGCTTCTTGATTATAAACCTTAGCCAAATAAGCATAGGTTAAAAATGAATCCAGTGGTGCACTCCATCATGTTCTCCCTCGTATAGTCTGACTTGCATCAACCAATTCAAACTTTGTTGTTTTGCATTTTTCCATGCAATCTAATGCCTACATCTAAGCGTAATATTTTGCTTCAACCATACCTTCATCATGAGCTTCTTCGGTTTTTTCAATTCTCGACCCCTATGTGGCTGCATGTATGGCAACAAATGATGTCCTTGTTGTTGTCATCTCTTCCAACCTCTTTTGCATGCCACCATTTCCAAAATTTGGCTCTATTGGAAGACCAATTTATGTTGCATGTATTTTGCCATCTTTCCAAAAGACTAACCTTTTCACTTTTGCTTCATGGTAGGCTGTACAATCTCACTTTTAATGCTATAAATTGTCACACCAAATGCATCTCCTCTTGTATCCTTCTTTGTATGGTCTTTGGGCTATTGCCCTAGCCTTCTCTTCTACCTTAACATCCAAATTTTTGACCTTTACATAAATGTCTATCAAATTTAACCTCAAATCATGTATGCCTTTTATTAATTCATCCTCAGCATCACCTTTAAGGGCCGGACCAACATGTATAATTGGTTGTTTTTCCATAGCTAGAGGCACCTTGGCTACAATTTCAGCCCCCTTTTGAGCATTGGCAGGTGTGGTGCATGTACCCCATCTTAATTTCATTTTCTCTCTCTTTACCAACATATGCACTGCCTTAGTTACATTAGCCAACCTCGTTTTAAAAGAGACATCTTCTAAAATCAGTCAACTTCTCCTACAAGACAAGATATGCAGCCTTCAAAAACAAATCAATTTTCTAACTCTCCAATGATTGCTGCTCATCGGCACCCAATTGCGCATAGTGACTTTCAAATTCGTGGGGAGCAAAGCTGTAGCAATCAACCCTTTATTGGGATTTTCAATCCAATATGTAAATGTCTTTTTAGTTACCCATCATGTATCTTCCAAGAAAAACTCTTCTCTCAAAGCTTTCTTAAAAGTTACCCAATCAACATCTCTTCTATGTAACTCATCAATCCGATCATGCAATCCATGCATGGCCAAATAGGAGAAATGCCAACTCCATGCATACTACAATACCCCATGAGACAACATCATTTATTCATACAACCGGATGAAGACCAAAACATTTTGACCCTTAAGCTACTTCAATTCCTGTCCCACTGCTTGCAATGCACTCACAGCTAAGAAATCAATTCTTTTTGCTTCATGCCTAGTTTGCATATGTTGTTATTAATTGCTGCTGCTATTGTTGCTGCAACAAAGAAATCATCTATTGTAAAGAATCATTACTACTTGAACCTGCAAAATCTCCCATCTTTACACACTTGATGCCAAATTTCATGTCTGGTTTACCACTGTCGGAGCATTTGGGGTCGAAAGTCTACCACGGAGGTAAGAGATAGTAGGATGAAGGGAGATTCAGGGAGAGGAGTAGACGAAAGGGAAGGGGTTTAAAGAAATAGAAGATGTAGAAGAATACTCATAGAGGTGAAACCCCCAAAAATGACTGAAAACCACTTTCTTTTTTTTACATGTCATCCTATTCTAGAAGTTGTCTATAGCTTTTGGATATTTACAAGAGATAATATCCAAAATATCAAAAATAAGCTAAACTTGTCCGAAAATCTAGTATTTTTGAACCATCCACACTACGGACACTGTCACTAATGACTAATACGGCATTGACTCTCTAGATCAATAAGAAAGCCAAATGATGATACACTCTAGAGTTTTTCACACTGTGTGCGCCTAGTGGCACAACAATAGAAACTAATTCTTCCTAGAATGCAACCACAAAGAGCTATATATGGGTCACATATTAAAATGACAATCTCTAGTCTTTTCTTTATATTGCAATCTTCTTTCCTAAATGAGTGAATACTTTATCATGTATAGTCCATGCACAATTTTCTTCATTCTAATCCAATGAATAAGCTTTAGAAAAATGAGTTATTATTGCATTATTTCTATGAAATAGTAATTTGCTTACATATTTAAGAATTATGGCCATGACCTAAGAACTTATTATGACTAGCAATAAATCACAAAGTAGACGAAGGGCCTAGAGATTTTTAAATGAGCCATTGGTGTGTGAAAATTCTTAACTATGGATATGTCACTACATGCAGACAAATTGGACAAGTAGTGAAAATGCTATCGATTTGACTTTTCAATGCTTACCCATAGCGGGAGTCATATTAATGGATGGAAGTCTTAAGTAGTAACTCACATGGTTGCCACATGTTTTTGTCACTTAATTTTTGAAATGCATTCATATTGCAAGAAGTATAGTCCTGATAGGATTTGTAGTCTTGATGCAATATTTGGGATCTCTAGTGAAATTATTAAGTGTTTAATTACATATTTGCCACTTGGCATTGGAGAGAAACCTTAATAGTAAGGGAAAAACATGGGAGATGTTGGGAGAGTAAAAAAACACATCATGAGAAGGAGAAACTTGCAAGAGGCAACTGAATGCATGGTTTTTTGAGCTGATGGAGATGTGATGAAGAATGGAATCATGGGATAAAGTCTATTTTTGTAATTCCTTTGTTCTCTAACTATAATAACAAAGTTTTTCTTTAAAACTATCTTTTCCTTTTTCCTATTGAAGGAAGAGCAATGAATGATTGCAATATTTTATTGAAGGTGGTGTTGTTGATGAGGAAAATAGCCAGAGGTCTATTCCGTTCTGAGTTGTTGATGGTGTATGTCATGCATTTGTGGGTTTTCATCACTTAGAGAAAAAAATAAGAGCTTAGTGATGGAATGATTAGTATGTCATAAATATCATGTACTGTTATTGAAGGTTGAAAATACAACTTGAGTTATTGGAAGCTTTGAAGGATTCACATTAATAGAAGCAATAAAATTGCATGTTTCTTTTGAAAATTGGAAAGATATTTTCATGTGGCTATGTTTCATGCTCGCATAATACAAGTTTTCTTTGGTATATTGACATACATGCATTTACACATTGGAATACAAATCTAAAATAAAAAACAATTTGTTTTTCATAGTCCCATGGTCCTTGCAGTAGTACTTGGCACTTTGTAGAGAGTTTCAAAGCTTTATAATGTTTATTTGGGAAGAGTATGCTAAAACCTATGTATGTTTGTGCTAAATAAATATTTGGTATAGAGAGAGATAGTTTGTTGCATGTAATCATGTGTTTTTCACAATCCCGTAGTACCTCCAATGTTAGCACTTACAATGGATCTTGAAGCTTTGTAACATTTTATTAGGGAAAAATATGCTCAAATATATGGTTTTATGCTAGAATACATGTATAGAACTAAAAGAGGACATTTGCTGCATGTAGCTCAGTAGTCTTTGAATCACTCTGCATTTTCTATAGTGGTAGTATATACAATGGTAGTAACTGCAGTGGATTCTGTCCTGAAAATAAAGAGACCAGTAAATATAAATATTTGGATTGCTATAAGGTTGGATTGAGCTCTTATTCAAAGAACGAGACGTAGGAAACCTTGCTTAGCCTTCTATAGTGTCAATCCGAAAACTTTGTTGATAGAGATTCTTGGCTTTTATCTTGTTGTCTTGTCTTGGGGGTCCATATTGTAATGTGTCCACTTCTATCTCCATGACATGTCTTAGCAGTCCATCGGAAAGAATGTCTAGAAAGCTCCGCCCGGCACTCCCGTGGAATTATACGAGGTTTGGGATCTAGGGCTTTTCACGTCTGCCACGTAGCAGAAGTATTCCAACCGTTCCCACTTAGGACCGACCTGAATTATGGTTTTCCTTATTGGTCATTTCCTAACGGCAACTAGTGTCGGACCTAAGCGAACTACTTTACGCAGAAACGCCAGGTCCGAAGCAGATTCACGCTGCACTTGGTTCAAGGAGAATGGAAAATGAGAGGGATGCGAAGCTCAACCTCTCTGCCATAAGGCATAGTCCCATTCCGTTCCCCTAAAACAGCGTAAATTGGGATCAATTCTAACTCTAGGTCAACGCTTTTGTTGTGCATGTTCTTGAGATATTGTGGCTGTCCATCGTGATTTGAGAAAAGTTCCCAGCCAACCGAGACCACCCATCCGTAGGACGGACCTATGGCCACATCCACCGCACTTTCCTTGGGTTGTTTTAATTATCTAATTACCTAACACATTTAGTTGAACATGTAACAATCAGCTTCTTTAATTAGCCCATTAGGCACTAGTTCTTTTACGTAATCATATCGCTTGACATAGAAAAACAATGTCAAACAAGTTCCTTATTAACAGGTTATCATATTTATCTTTGAAATACAAAAGTCCAGCCCGTAGGCTTATCCACAATTCACCCGAAGGCTATCCAGCAATCCACAGGGATTACCAATCCAAGTTTCCACCCGTAGACTAGTATGTGGGCCTCGAGATCCAATCCCGAGTCACGTTAGCCTCTTGTGTAGGGCCCGGAAGGCGAGGGATTTATGGCCAGATCCCCCTCTGGCACCCAAGCATCCTCCTACTCCAAGTAGCGCTCAACAGAGAGACCTCTCGTGGCGGGTTCGGTCCACTTTCCCAGCGCGGTTAACAACCCCCTTGGTTAGGGTCAGGCAGGTAGTCCCAGGTAACTGAAGCTGCCTCTCCCTTAAAGCCTTCAACCTGAAGTATTAGATATCCATTTATCTTTTAATTCATTGATCAAACAAAACCAAGCACTGCTCTGAAATCTGTAGCAAGCACAAACATTTCCATTGGTCGTTTTTTTGTTGGCAAACTGTAAAGGACTGAATCTTTCCTTTCGAATGCATTTAGCACTCGATTCAGGATGACTTGTGACTTGGCAAGTTCCCCTATATCCTGGGTTAGGGCGTACCCTATTAACCCAACTTGGTCAAACCTTAAGATTATTCCAATTTATCGGCTGGTCTATTGCTTCCAAGAAATCTTCTTTACTCAAGAAATATACTAAATTAGGATGATTATTCATCCTCTTGCAAGATAACTTGCGTAAGGACTTGCCAACCTCATTGCGAGAATTGGCCATTCCCTTGTGATTCAATCACAGGACCATACGACTCCACACTTGTTGCACAAGCGTCGCACCGAACCATGAGACTATACTACTCATTGAATGGAGTCACGAAACAATATGTTCCTGATTACATTAGGCTCTCGTCGTCAGTCCTAGGGTTCCAAGTTCCATCTTGTAAGATTCTTAGGGATAAACCCTAGTTCACTTTCCAAATATGTTTCACTGTCCCTACATTCGGTGAATGTGGGCAAGTATTTAAGGTATATGAGTTTCACTTTAAGCAATACGTACGATTAGGTCATGTATTAATTCCTAGTGAATTTCTTGGAATTTAACTCATTCTAAACGAGTACTCCGGGGTTTAGGTGTTTAGGTTTGTGCCAATTTGTTTAACTCTTGAAGATAGTTACGTTAACATTTTATAAACACATGACTCGTTGTCTATGCGTAAATTGATTTTTCAACCCTAACTTATCGATTTAAGGTTAGGCATAGATTAAGTTAATTCCAACTAATCTTCCTATAACTTTGCGAACAAAATTCGTGCTAAACAAGCAACCTTTTACTTGATAACTTATGCAGTTGACAAATGATAATTGCCTAGAGTTATGCATCGTAAGAATCATTTCATGCCTTGCACTTTCCTAATAAGGATTCCTAGCACTTTCCATGATGATTCATTGCAATGAGGATATGGCTTAATAATGCGATATGCAGTTTATACTTCCATGTTTAAACAAAGTATACTATTTTAATGGACATTAATCTAATTTTAATTCATTGCAATGCATAAAGCTATTTGCTAGAAATGCATTTATGCTTTCTTTATTTTGCTTGTTTTATTGAAAATATTAACAACTAAATTCCTCCGTCGCGAGCTAATTTTTCTAAAGTATTTAAGACAAAAAAAAAGCATCCTATTTCCAACAATTATCCTTTGCACGATTGAGTTATAACGATACCAAATAAAAATGATGAAAACCTGGACTTGGGGTGAGATGTCCATGTGGATGCTAAGAGACAACCCTCCTACGGTTGCGCCTTGGGCTTTCTTAGGAGGCATCGCGAATGCAGTCTTTCCGTCGTGGATGCAGCTTTACAACTCCTTTTTGAAAATCCACCGTGGCTCTCTTTGCGATAACTTGCTCCCTCCGTCAGAAGCAGTTTTAGAAGGCTTCCTCCTTGAAGTAGGGATTTCGAAAAAAAATGGGGTATTTCAAAATCTTTCACGGATAAGACCCATTAAAGCCATGGGGAAGGCTTAACGAACTTATAAAGATTCACACGACCAGGGAATAAGAGGTGTAAACAAAAGGGAGTATAAGGGTCCTTAGGGAGGAAATTCCGTGGATGGGTGTTATATGCAAGGACACATGAAGGCTTTGAAATTCCGAGGGGGGGGTAGGGGTTGTTTTGACAATCCCTCACGAGCCACGGCTAGGAGGGAAAAGAAAAAAGGACATGAAAGGTCTAAGGGAACCCTTAGGGAGGGATTTTGGGGGGGTGGAAGAAAAAGGCTTAGGGAGGTCTTAGGAGGGAATTCAGGGGGGGTAGTCTTAAGGCTATAGGAAAGGGCCTAAGGGAGATTAAAATACGGGGGAGGAAAAAGCTCTTTGGGGTAACCTTTTATGGGGGGGAGGGGGAAGGCCCTAAGAGAGCCTTAGAGAGGAATTTTAAAGGGGAAAAAGTAGCCTTTAAAGGCTATAGGTAAGGGGCCTAAGGGCCCTTAGGGAAAAAATTGGAGGGGGGAGGAGTAACCCCAAAGCCCACAGAAAGGGGGACTTAGGACGCCCCCCTTGGAAGCTTCTAAGCTTCTAGAGCTTACGCCCATGTGGAGGGGGGGTTTTGAGGCCGTTAGTTTGGCGGCAAAGACCAGACGGCTGGGCAGCTCCTCCTTGGTATAGGCGACGATGGGTAGTTCGATGACTCTCTCCCAGCCCTCACGATTTCGTCAACAGCACGGTGAATTCTCTCCTCACAACAACAGTGGGCGGCAGCACTCTCTCCACCTCACGATGCCCTCCCTAGAGCCTCTCCCACCAGTGATCTAAATAGGGGGAGGGAGAGGTTCCTCCCTCCCCTATGCGGTAGCACGCATGGCTTCGGCTCCTTCATGAGCTCCAGCGTGCTGCTCATTCAGCATGGCTTTCCTCCCTCTCCTCCAGCGCGACGTCGACTGGGGGAGGAGGGGATAATTAATTAAAGAAGAAAAAATTTCCCCTTATCCGTTTGGCGATAATACATTCTCTCCCCCTTGGAGGAATCGAGATGTCCTCATCTCGAGATAAACTGGGGATATTGATGG
The DNA here is from genome assembly GCF_053477565.2 of Lygodium microphyllum. Classification (NCBI taxonomy): domain Eukaryota; kingdom Viridiplantae; phylum Streptophyta; class Polypodiopsida; order Schizaeales; family Lygodiaceae; genus Lygodium; species Lygodium microphyllum. The sequence continues at coordinate 115,013,272 of NC_141136.1, forward strand.
TTGAGAGTGCTTTCATCTATCCAAGTGGCATCCTCTTCAGGATAATCTTTCCACTGGACGAGGCATTCTTTCAAGGTTCTGGATCTCAGTTGTCTCTCCCTAACATCTAAGATCCTGTGAGGCCTTAGTTCAAGGACTCCTTGACTAGGCATTACAATTTGTTGGTCATCAAGTACATGGTTAGGATTAGGTACATACTTCTTCAATAGGCTGATATGGAATACATTGTGAACCTTTAGGTTCTCAAGGAGTTGCAATCTATAAGCATTAGGTCCTAGGCATTTGAGGACCTTGTACGGTCCACAATACCTTGGACTTAGCTTCTTGCAATCACCTAAGGACAGGGAACTCTTCTTAGGGTGTACGTGAATGAAGACCATGTCTCCTTCTTCGAAGACTCTATCTTGACGCTTCAAATATGCATAGGCCTTCTGTCTATCCTTGGCAACTTGGATGTCCTATCTTATTGACTTTATTTGGTCATCCGTCTCTTCCAACATCTGCCTTGAAGCTTCAACCCTCAAGGTTCGATTTGAGAAGTTTAGGGGACTTCGACAGTCATGACCATACAATGCTTGGAAAGGGGTCATCTGAATGCTTTGTTGGTAAGAAGCATTGTAGGCAAATTCAACCAAAGGTAAGTATTGAATCCACCTTTTTGGCTCACGAAGCAATATGCCCTAAGCATATCCTCGATGATTTGATTTATTCGCTCTGTTTGGCCATCTATTTGGGGATGGTAAGCTATGCTAAAACAGAGTTGAGTTCCAATGGCTTCAAAGATGGCTCTCCGGAAGTGTGATGTGAAGAGAGAATCACGATCATTAACGATTCTTCTTGGTAGCCCATGTATCTTGAATATCTCCTTTATAAACAACCTTGCAATATCCGAGGCTTTATAGTTTGTCTTTACTGGAATAAGGTGTGCAACCTTAGTTAGCATGTCAACCACAACCATGATGGAGTTGTATGCTCCCTGAACTTGGGGTAGGCCAACAACAAAATCCATACTGATGAATTCCCATTTCATTTGGGGAATGTCAAGTGGTTGCAGCTTCCCTAGCATCTTGACATGTTCAGCTTTGATACATTGACAAGACAAACATTCGGTGACATATTTGAGAACCTCACCTTTAAGCCTCTCCCAATGGTAGCTGTTCCTAACTGCATTAAGAGTCTTGGCATAGCCAGGATGTCCTGAGAAAGGGGAATCATGAGCTTCCCACAATATCTTCTTCTTAAGTGACTGACTTGCCGGTATACATAGCCTCGTTCTATAGTAGACAAGTCCACTATTAATAGAGAATTCATGATACTTAGCCTACAATTTTTGATTCTGATCCTTGATAGAGATCTCCCTTAGCATTGTTTGGTAGGCCGGATCATGGCATGCATCCTCTCTAGCTAAAGTATTGGATTGTTTGGCATAGATACTTTTGTAGCTAGAGATCTAGCTGTTGATGGATTCTGCAAGATTAGAGAATTAAGGAATGCCTTGCAACTAAGTGCATCGACAACTACATTCTCTTTTCCTGGTCGGTACTTGATTTCAAAGTCATACTCCTCCAGTACTTCAATCCACCGTCGTTGCCTCATGTTGAGCTCGTTCTGGGTAAAGATCCACTTGAGACTCTTATGGTCAGTTACTAGTGTAAACTTGTTACCCAATAGGTAGTGTCTCCAAAGCTTGAGAGCATGGATGACAGCTAGCAATTCCAAATCATGCGTAGCATAATTCTTCTCATGACTCTTCAATTTCCTTGAAGAGTATGCTACAGGATGACCTTCCTGCATGAGCACACATCCCAAGTCAAGTGTGCTAGCATCAGTTACTACTTCGAACTCCTTATTGAGGTCTGGAAGTTTTAAGATAGGTGCTGATACCAAACTTTGCTTCAATCTATTGAAGCTATTTTGTTCGGGAGTTGACCATGCAATGGAAGTTTGCTTCTTCAATAAGTCCGTCAGAGGTGCTGCAATCAAAGCATAGTTTTTGATGAAGACCCTATACCATCCTGTCAATCCAAGAAGGCTACGTATTTCTTTGACAGATGTTGGTATTGGCCATTTAGCACATCTCTGGGTCCACTGAGATTCCTTCTGCTGATACTATGAATCCCAGATATTCAATCTGAGGTTTGAAGAATGCACACTTCTTCATCTTAGCATATAGCTTATGTGACCTCATTGTTTCAAGGACAATCCAAAGTTGGGATTCATGATCTTCCTCCTGTTTGGAATAGACTAAAGTGTCGTTGAAGAAGACAAGCACGAAATCATCAAGATACGGCCTAAAGATATCCTACATTAACCTGTTGAAGGTGGCAGGGGCATTTGGAAGCCCAAATGACATAACTAGGAATTCAAAGTGCCCATATCTTGTGTTGAAAGCTGTCTTTGGGATATCTTCTTCCTTGATCCTTATTTGATAGTAACCCGACCTGAGATCACTCTTGGAGAAGATCTTTGCACCCTGAAGATGATCAAGAAGCTCATCTATTCTGGGAATAGGGTACTTGTTCTTGACCGTTGATTGATTTAATCCTTGGTAATCAATACATAGTCAAAGTGTTCCATCTTTCTTTTTCTGGAATAGTACTAGAGCTCCCCACAGTGAACTGCTAGGATGGATGTAGCCCTGTTCTAGCAGTTTCTTGAGTTGTTCCTTTAGCTCAATTGCTTCCGGTATAGACATTATATAAGGTCTTTTTGCAATTGGCGCAGCTCCTGGTACTAGCTTAATCTCATGATCCACTTCTCTTTGAGGCGGGAGTTCTGTCAACTCTTCAGGGAATACGTCCGCGTATTCCTTTAGCCAAGAAGGTCCTTCACTAGACTCTTGCTTCTAATCTAACTTGTTGAGCTTAATTAAGTAGACAGGTAATCCTTTTCTGACTCCTTTTATGATCCGAGATGCTTTGGCCAATTGAATTTTTGGCACTTCAACCTCTCCTTGAGTTGTGACTAATTCCCTTTCAGAGTTCCAAAAGGAAACTTGACCCTTTCCACAATGAATGTGGGCGTCGTTAGGCTTAAGCGAATCCATTCCGAGTAGACACTCATGGATACCTAAATTCATGACTCTGAATTTTACTGAAGTCTTATTTCCTCCCAGAAAGAATTTCACCTTAGCAGTTTGCTAGGTACAAGTAACCTCACGACCATTTGCTAATTCCACAAGCAAGATAGGTGCTTCTGCTGTGGCTATTCCTAATCTTTTTGCACAAGCTGGTGAGATAAAGGAATGTGTATTGCCACAATCAATCAAGGTCTTGAAACTTTTACCTTGATAGTCCGACGGTGTCTGAATCACTGAGAACTGGTGATGCAGGCCTTTCTTGTGAAGAGCGGCATGGACTGTCGCCCTTTCAAACTGTGCTTCCATGGTCGGATCTTCTTCTTCTTCTTCTTCGCACATTTACCTATTGGCAACGCATGCGGTTCTTCCTCTGCCTCAGGTAGCGACTCCTTGACCACGGCCCGTTCCTTGGAAAGGTGCTGGCGATGTCCTCCTCTAAGTTTGGGACATTGCCTCTTGAAATGACCGGGCTCGTTGCAGTGGAAACAACGGAGGTTTCGACCATTTCTTTGAGTAGGAACAAAGTTGTTGACATTATTAATCCTTGCTTTATTTATTTGTCCCTGATTATGACCTTGAACTCTCTTCATTTGAGGTCTAAATGCTCCTCTGTTCGGGTCATTATAAGACCAAGTTTTGTTACCCCTTGGTCTAGCCTGCACCTCCTGAATTATAGGCACAGCTCGATTGAGTGCATCCTGAAGATCTGATGGACGCATAGATTCGAGATGGGTATTTACTAGAGGATTTAAACCAGCACAAAATTTGGACACCTGCTATGTCATGTCCATCTGTGGCGCATACTTAAGAAGTGAGACAAATTTGGAATAGTATGCATCAAGAGTGAGTCCCAGTTGTTTTAGCTCGTAGAACTCATTCATTTTCTGCGTGCGATATGCAGGTGGTAAGTATCTTCCCTGCACGGCTTTCTTCAGCTTCTCCCAGGTAATGAATCCCTCTGCGATCCCTTGATCCCTGCACCATTGCTTCCACCAAAGCCTGGCTTTGCTGGTGAGCTTTAGCTTGGCGAGCATAGCCTAATTGGCGGGTGCAGTACCGGCTGCTTTGAAGTAATCCTCCATGGATTCAATCCAAATTTCAACATCTGCTTGGATGGACCTGCCTCTCCCGTCAAACTCGGGTGGCTTAATTTGCTTGAGAAGGAGTTTCTTCTCCTGGATTACAGCAGTACTTGATGTAGGAGGCAAACTAGGAACCAAACCTGTACCTGGGGTTGTGCCTGGATAAAGGTTTCTTAACATTATTATACGATAATCGTTATTGATTTATATTACATCTTCAATTCTGCTATCACACAAGCAATGTAACTACTTAACTTTTTATCAATGCTCATGCACAATCAGACATTGATAAAAAGAAGTCTTATTTGTATTTATATGGGCATAGCCCTTTCGGAATACAACATTTCTTGCGATGATAAGCCAACTGTTACATTTAGTTTCGGGAGAACAACATTGTATTACATTTATCTACAGGAGTTGTATAATAGTATGGTTTCGGGTCGTGGATCTGCAGGAATCGGTAAGTCATTGGAAGTTCGGGGTATCCTTTCCTTTGGAACCCATTCTTCTCATGGTGCCCCAACACTTTAATCATGTTGTTAGTGGGGATCACACGGGTTACTTCCTCATATACATATGAGTTCATCTCAACCCTTTGACCTCGAATATGTAAATTTGAGTTTACGTGAGCTTCCACAAAAAGGAATAGCTTCACGACTTTCAAGTATTCCAACCACTTGATCCTCTTTAGGTTGGTTTGTAGGTAAGCAAACCGGTGGGTGGCTATCTAGTAGATTCCTGAGGCACCCGTCCATCTTCGTTCCATGCACAAAGGCGATGGATTATAGATTTGCTCTAGGATGTTCATCATCTCAACCCTTTGTCGATAATGTGGAGAATGCATTGCAGTCATAAACATGACTCGGAACACCAAGAACCTGTTCCATGCTTCATAGTTCTGCAAGACAGCATTGGAAGTAAGGAAATATTTGAACAGCCACATTTGCTTTACTTTATCTTATTATGATTTCATAAAAACAATTCCGTTGTTGATTGGCTCTGATACCAACTGTAACGTGTCCACTTGTATCTCCTTATTGGTCATTTCCTAACGGCAACTAGCGTCGGACCCAAGCAAACTACTTTACGCAGAAACGCCAGGTCCGAAGCGGATTCACGCTGCACTTGGTTCAAGGAGAATGGGAAACGAGAGGGATGCGAAGCTCAACCTCTCTGCCATAAAGCATAGTCCCATTTCGTTCCCTAAAACAGTGTAAATCAGGATCAATTGTAACTCTAGGTCAACGCTTTTGTTGTGCATGTTCTTGACGATCTTCTGGCTGTCCATCGTGATTTGAAAAAAATTTTCGGCTAACCGGGACCACCCATCCATAGGACGGACCTATGGCCACATCCACTGCACTTTCCTCGAGTTGTTTTAATTATCTAATTACCTAACACATTTAGTTGAACATGTAACAATCAGCTTCTTTAATTAGCCCATTAGGGACTAGTTCTTTCACGTAATCATATCACTTGACATAGAAAAACAATATCAAACAAGTTCCTTATTAACAGGTTATCATATTTATCTTTTAAATACAAAATTCCAGCCCGTAGGCTTATCCACAATTCGCTCGAAGGCTATCCAGGAATCCACAGGGATTACCATTCCAAGTTTCCGCCCGTAGACTAGTATGCGGGCCTCGAGATCCAATCCCGAGTCACGTTAGCCTCTTGTGCAGGGCCCGAAAGGCGAGGGATTTACGGCCAGATCCCCCTCTGGCACCCAAGCGTCCTCCTGCTCCAAGTAGCGCTCAACGAAGAGACCTCTCGCGGTGGGTTCAGTCCACTTTCCCGGTACGGTTAACAACCCCCTTGGTTAGGGTCAGGCAGGCAGTCGAGGGTAACTGAAGCTGCCTCTCCCTTCAGGCCTTCAACCTGAAGTATTAGATATCCATTTATCTTTTAATTCATTGATCAAACAAAACCAAGCAATGCTCTAGAATATGTAGCAAGCACAAACATTTCCATTGGTCATTCTTTTGTTGGAAAACTGCAAAGGACTAAATCTTTTCTTTCGAATGCATTCAGCACTCGATCCGGGATGACTTGCGACTTGGCAAGATCCCCTATATCCTGGGTTAGGGCGTACCCTATTAATCCGACTTAGTCAAACCTCAAGATTATTCCAATTTATCGGCTAGTCTATTGCTTCCAAGCAATCTTCTTTACTCAAGAAAGATACTAAATTAGGATGATTATTCATCCTCTTGCGAGATAACTTGCGTAAGGACCTGCCAACCTCATTGCGAGAATTGGCCATTCCCTTGTGATTCAATCACAGTACCATACGACTCCGCACTTGTTGCACAAGCGTCGCACCGAACCATGAGACTATACTATTCATTGAATGGAGTCACGAAACAATCTGTTCCTGATTACATTAGGCTCTCGTCCGTCAGTCCTAGGGTTCCAAGTTCCATCTCGTAAGATTCTTAGGGACAAACCCTAGTTCACTTTCCAAATATGTTTCACTGTCCCTACATTCGGTGAATGTGGGCAAGTATTTAAGGTATATGAGTTTTAATTTAAGCAATACGTACGATTAGGTCATGTATTAATTCCTAGTGAATTTCTTGGAATTTAACTCATTCTAAACGAGTACTCCGGGGTTTAGGTGTTTAGGTTTGTGCCAATTTGTTTAACTCTTGAAGATAGTTACGTTAACATTTCATAAACACATGACTCGTTGTCTACGCGTAAATTGATTTTTTCAATTCTAACTTATCGATTTAAGGTTAGGCATAGGTTAAGTTAATTCCAACTAATCTTCCTATAACTTTGTGAACAAAATTCATGCTAAACAAGCAACCTTTTACTTGATAAATTTTGCAGTTGACAAACGATAATTGCCTAGAGTTATGCATCGTAAGAATCATTTCATGCCTTGCACTTTCCTAAGGATTCCTAGTACTTTCCATGATGATTCATTGCGATGAGGATATGGCTTAATAATGCGATATGCAATTTATACTTCCATGTTTAAAAGAAGTATACTATTTTAATGGACATTAATCTAATTTTAATTCATTGCAATGCATAAAGCTATTTTCTAGAAATGCATTTATGCTTCCTTTATTTTGCTTGTTTTATTGAAAATATTAATGACTAAATTCCTCCATCGTGAGCTAGTTTTTCTAAAGCATTTAAGACAAAAAAAAGCATCCTATTTCCAATAATTATCCTTTGCACGATTGAGTTATAACAATACCAAATAAAAATGATGAAGGAAAACCTGGACTTGGGGTGAGATGTCCACGTGGATGCTAGGAGATGACCCTCCTGCGGCTGCACCTTGGGCTTTCTTAGGAGGCATAGCGAATGCAGTCTTTCCCTCGTGGATGCAACTTTACAACTCCTTTTTGAAAATCCACCGTGGCTCTCTTTGCGATAACTTGCTCTGTCCGTCAGAAGCGGTTTTAGAAGGCTTCCTCCTTGAAGTAGGGATTTCGAAAAAAAAAGGGGGTGTTTCAAAATATTTCGCGAATAAGACCCATTAAAGCCATGGGGAAGGCTTAAGGCCTTATAAAGATTCACACGAACAAGGAATAAGAGGTGTAAACAAAAGGGAGTATAAGGGTCCTTAGGGAGGAAATTTCGTGGATGGGTGTTATATGCAAGGGCACATGAAGGCTTTGAAATTCCAAGGGGGTAGGGGTTGTTTTGACAATCCCTCACGAGCCATGGCTAGGAGGGAAAAGAAAAAAGGACACGAAAGGCCTAAGGGAACCCTTAGGGAGGGATTTTGGGGGGGGGTGGAAGAAAAAGGCTTAGGGAGGTCTTAGGAGGGAATTCAGGGGGGGTAGTCTTAAGGCTATAGGAAAGGTCCTAAGGGAGATTAAAATACAGGGGAGGAAAAATCCCTTTGGAGTAACCTTTTAGGGGGGGGGAAAGGCCCGAAGGGAGCCTTAGAGAGGATTTTTAAAGGAGAAAAAGTAGCCTTTAAAGGCTATAGGTAAGGGGCCTAAGGGCCCTTAGGGGAAAAATTGGAGGGGGGAGGAGTAATCCCAAAGCCCACAGAAAGGGGGGCCCCCCTTGGAAGCTTCTAAGCTTCCAGAGCTTACGGCCACGTGGAGGGGGGGTTTTGAGGCTGTCAGTTGGTGGCGAAGACCAGGCGACTGGGCGGCTCCTCCTTGATACAGGCGACGATGGGCAATTCGGTGGCTCTCTCCCAGCCCTCACGATTCCGTCAGCAGCACGGCAAATTCTCTCCTCACAGCAACAGCAGGCGGCAGCACTCTCTCTACCTCACGATGCCCTCCCCAAAGCCTCTCCCAGCAGCGATTTAAATAGGAGGAGGGAGAGGTTCCTCCCTCCCCTACGCGGCAACACGCATGGCTTCGGCTCCTTCATGAGCTCCAGCGTGCTGCTCATTCAGCGTGACTTCCCTCCCTCTCCTCCAGCGCGACGTCGGTTGGGGGAGAAGGAGGGGATAATTAATTAAAGAAGAAAAATTTTTCCCTTATCCGTTTGGAAATAATACACATATAGGTTGATCACCCAATTCACCTACCATACATTGGTACCCTTATTGAGGATATCTTGTTGATCATATCAATTAAGAAGTGTAAGGTTTGGAAACCAACTTGTAGACAAACTCAATCATGGCTGTAATTGAGTATGACACTTTTTCTAGCATTGAAAATGAGGATGCAAATAAGTTTATTAGGAAATCAAAATGGATGACCTACAAGGATCATAGATACCTTGATGGAGCAAGCTTCAAATGATTGACATGTTGCTTAAAGGTTTTGCAAGACTATGGTGGGATTTGTTGTGAATGAGGAAACCAAGGCAAATTGGAGTCAAGTTAGAACTAGGTTTATTATCATGTTTGCGACAAGGAAAAATCCTAAGAGTATATGGAAATATTTGGAAAGCATGTTTTAAGAAGAGAATAAGAATGTGTCTAAATTTGCTGCCAGGTTTGAAGAGATATGGATAGAGGTTACATGAGGTATCAAGTAGACTCTAGTCATGTTCTTGAACAATGATAAATTTGTTTCTTTGCTCAAGCTTGAAATCAGAGAAAATATCCTAATAAAGGGCCCTAACTCATTTGACAATGCAATTAAAATAACTAAGAAAAAACTAAAAAATTTGGAAATAAGGTTGGAATAGCTAAGAAATATTCATGCATATGCAATTCAAATGCCCAACATGCCTGATACTATTGTAGAAAATGCAAGATGATAAGATGTATATCTTCCCAATGTATTTGAATGACCTAAAAATGGTATACATCAAGGTTATCAAAAACCTGATGACAATGTGATTCAACTGTTGCATGAATAGTTGGAAAATCTGAATTTAAACATGAATATGATACAAGCAAGGTAAACTATGTTGTGACCAAGTTCTGGGAGAAGTTTGAATGCTTCAACTATAGGGAAATAAGGAATATTGCCCCTAATTGTCCATATCCAAGAACAACAAGAGGGGAGATGTATCCCATGCCACAACAAAATGCTAGACAAGATACCATAGTAGGAACAAGGATAATCTAAAACTGCTATAGGTAACAATTAGAAAGAAGGATTGATGAAGGCCCATCTAGTATGAATCTAATTGAAATCAAAATGTTTGATGATGGGAAAAAGTAGATATTCTAGTTAATCAAAGAGCTAGGGAGAGGCATACTGACACTGAAGCTCAACAAGCAAGAATGAAGAAATGAAAATAGGTTGTAGATAAACCAGAGACTAGTAAGCAGGCTAGACAAAGAAGGAAAATTTAAATGACAACTTTTTCCTTGGGGGTTAATCATTTTCCTTTAAAACTTACTTGAGGATCTTGAAAGTAAAAAGGATGATGTTACATATAGACAACTATTGCAAATGAGTTCATCCTTGAGAAGACAATGGCATGGGCTAGTTAGTATCAAGAAAGGGAAGACTAGAGTTGAGCATGTCAATGGGGTTCTATGCCTTTCAAATGTGAAGGGCATTATACCTATAATGGATACATGGATATATGGAAGGAAATTTGACCACGTTTATGTACATGATGATGCACAAGTCAATGTAATCACTAAAGAGACAATCCTACAAATGCATCTTAAAATGATATGAAAGTCAATGTTTAAGTTTAAAATAGCTAGTAGCTCAAAGGTAAAGTGTTGGGGATTTACTAAAAACTTGGAGATTAATATTGGAGGTCAAAGGGCATCCTTGGACTTTTATGTTATGCCTATGATGTTAGAGGCATATCCTCTTATTTTGGGGTGACCATGATTGATTAGTATGAGATCTCGATAAGATTGGTATAGAGGCCAAATTGGAACTCTATTTAGACAAACCTACTCATTATAGGGTGATTTTTTACATGAAAAAATGGTCTATCATTCAAGGTGAACATGAAAGTAATATTAAAAGAGATGAGACTAATGATTCAGAAAGTTCTAGCACTAATGGAGAAGATAGAGAATGGGAAGAAGTTTACTTTCTAGAGATATTGAGCTTTTTGAATCATCAATTCTATTAGATATGCTCAATGTCCCACCCTCGTAAGATACCACCAATGATTCATTGTGCTCAACGTTGCAAGGCTCCCATTATAAGGAGAAGCTATGTGTGAGCATAGACATTGGGTGGGTCCTAACTTTATGTCAAATGAGGTCTATGTGATTAGATGGCAAAAATGTGACCTTTTTGGATCTAGTCTTTGGGTTAGATACAATAGTTATAATGGTAGCAATTAGTGTTGAGATATTTACAATCACACCTACTGTGGCCTCTTTGTATGAGGCCACAGTTCTAGGCTTAGGACATGCAGGCTGCAAGAATCCCATATGCACAAAGAGGGAAACTGCTACCCATCTAGCAACTATAAAGCATTGTACTTGACTACCACTTTTTCATATATGATGAATGCAATATCATGATGCTTTCCCATTTCAGTTAGTGTCTTGGTCATTGTCAGTCTTATACACAAGATTGTGTTTATGAGTCCAAGTCTCAATCTTGGAACCTAATTCACTTGTGGAATAGGTCAAGTCTTGTCTATGTCATCATGAGCTTAATCTTCATCTTCAATCCACCATAGCCACTGCCATGCTCTAGATCCCTCATCTTTTGACATGGTATCAAAGCTCAGTTGAGCATGGCACTGCCTCTTTGATCTCTTCTCACATCTAATCATCTCTGCCCAGCTCACATCCAGCTCAGGACCTCATTTCCAACTTCACCTTCATCTTGACCTTGAATCTACCATAGCCAAACAAGACGTGATGTACTTGGGGCTTTCATATCTCATCATATAGGCCATATCTTTGGAAGCTTCCTTCTGGAGAAACATTCCTCAACTCTAGGCGCTTCTCTGTATCAAATTTTTTTTGGACATTATCCACTTTATGGTGTAGCATCACATTTTTTCTGATCGTTGTCAAAACAGGCACACTCTGTGGTCGTACTGTTCGATATTCTCCTACGTTGCGTGGATCCATCGCTACTCATGGGGCAAATGATGCCTACCTTGTAAGCTTACTCCTCACCAAACCATTTGTGCTATAGCTGCCTATACGAGCTGCAAATAATAAAAAACTAGTCGGGTCAAAACCCTAACTGCAAAGAAGCCGTATCTTTTCACCTTCAAGCTTTTTTAGCTTACCTCATCTTTATTGTCTCTATCCTACCCAGCTAAGGCCACTCTAATCCATTGACTTTCTGAAGTTCCAAGCAAGATTCATCACTCAATTAAGGAGGAAAGTGTTTTTGGAAGACTTGAAGATCAAGCATCCATAGTTTACTTCCATAGCCACAAGCACCAAAGCTTCAAATTTACTTCATTCTCTCATTCATCCCACTTAGACTTGGCTACCACCACTCAAATCCATTGATTGCACATGAAATCAATGAGGAAGGGATTTGGAAGATTTGAAGAAGATTTTTTGAAAGTTCTTGAAGACCTAAAGTCCAACAAGGCAAGCAACAATCATCATAGTATCTCTTGATACTACATACAAAGTGTGCCTTCACACCACTATCCTGTGACACACTCAAGATTAGCTCCTTGTTGGTTACTCTTAGCCTTTTTGAACTGATCCTCACTAATGAGAGTACCAAGCATGAATAATTTTAAATGGATATCTTATTCAAAGAGTAACATTACTCTTGTTCCTCATTTCAAGCACATAGAAGATGTGCTTGTCTTACTTGCAGGAAATGATGGAGTTGTGAGCATTCAAGTGCTATCACTATTTGAAGAAATGTCTCCTACCTTGAAGAAAGTGCAAGAGTTTGAAGTCATTTCTACTGCCTCCTCGAAGATGATACCTTTGCTTGAGGGGGACATGAACATGAAGACTAATGCAACTAACGCAAGTAAAGTTAATAAAGAAGAAGACCAGGAGAACCTAGAAGAAGAGGACCAAAACATCAAAGCAGTGGATATTTAAGTTGTAAGAAAAGTGAATAACAAGTACAAGATCAAAAAGAGCAAGTTGGACTACATCGACAAGAAGACTTGCAATGAATTGAAGAACTATGTCAAAAGAAATGTTGAAAACTGCAAGGGCCTACCGAGACCCAATTTTTACTAGACTTTTTTATCCTTGTAATGCCTAGCCCTAATGCTTCTGACATAAGCTTGTAAACTACTCATGTAATCTCTGCACACTACAGCCTCTATACACTTAGTGAGGCCTTGTAACAACCTCTAGCTTTGTATGGTTGGTTCTTTTCATGTCTACACTTAGCAAGGTTCTACTCATGACAACCTCTGTATACTCAGTGTAGTTTATAATGCATAATAGACTAGTTTAATATACATTATTAAGATTCCATGTAAACTTTCTCATGTTTAAACATAAGATTTTTTCACCCATGGAGATCCGATACATTGATAGTATGGTAGAATGGAGGCTTGAAAAAGTTCCTAGAAGTCTATATTTGAAGGGAAGGTCTAGATAACCATCTTTACAATCATTTCTAATCCCCATCCTCACCTACTATGGTTTATGATTATTGGAGTGGCTTTAATTACTATTGCCTCACTCCTTCATATTGGATGATGGCCACTGCAATATGCAACTATCAATCTAACACGACCTCTCATGGGATTAACAATAGGAAGCATTTGAAAAAAAATGCTATGAAGGACTTTGGTGAAATGAATATTTGGTAAGAGAGAATCTTAAAAATAATAGGCCATATCTTTTAAGTTCTTCCCTTCCTTTGACAAACAAGGATTTTGTATTATATATAACTTCCTTGAAAATAGGCCTCTTTCTTTTTCCCTGAAAATAGTCAAGAGTATCTCAAGATGGATGAGGAAAAAAATTTGTAACTTGTTAATTTCTTTTTTTTTTGGGAGAGGAGTGCAATTATGAGAGAGAATCTCGAATTCATAGACTAGTGGACAAGGAAATTGTCCATAGATGAAAGGTGAATCCTTGATGTTGATGATGCTGATGGATAACCTTATGCATAAGCCAATCATCCTTAAGACCTTAAGGATGAAGAAGCTCTATGAAAAAAGTAGTAGATGTGCATTCTTCAAAAAGAAGATCAAGTAAGCCTTTATTCTCTTAGTCAAAGGTATCTTTATTGACCCAACCAATCTCTATTGACACATCCAAAGTGAAGGATGTTTAAGACCAACCCCAACCTCAAAGTGTCCAAGAAATCAAGGGATTTTTAGGGCTCAATAAATGGTGCCGTATCTTTATCAAGGATTATATCCTCATTTTGCCATCCCCTTGATTGAGCTTCCTAATAAGTAGAATAATATAGTATGGACTTCCAAGGATCAAGAGATCTTTAATAATCTAAAGATGTATCTCATCACAACTCCAATACTAAGACTTCCTGACTTCTGCCAAGAATTTTTAGTCATCATAGATGCTAGCATAGTATGTATAATTTCACAAGAGGTCCACCTAGTCCTCTTAGAAACTCAAGGCATATAAGAAGAATTAGGCTACACATGATATGGAGCTACTAGCAGCCATTTACACTCTCAAACTCTATTGCCATTATCTACTTGCAAAGGTTCACTCTCATCTCATTGGTGCTATTATCTACTTGTTCAAAGGTTCACTCTCAAACTCTAAAGCCATTACCTACTTGGTCAAAGGTCGTGTCTCATCTCAAGAGCCGCAAGTGGATTTTCACTCAACTAGATCTCAACATCAAGCAAGGAAGATATATCAAAGTCCTATAAGAATTTGACTCTGAGATCAAGTACTACCTTGGCAAGAAAATGTTATAGCCAACCCTCTCATTCGCAAAGCCATTCTAAACGCTCTAATAATTGCCAATGACCCTTCAAGGCAAGAAAGCCTTGCAAGTCTTGTTTCCATGCTCAGCAATCCCATTCTTAACATTGTGCTAACTTAGGCTTCTAATGATCTGGAATACCTTGAGATCAAGACAAATATATGACTACAAAAGAAGACCCTAAGGAATAAATCTAAGTTCAATAATTTGTTTTAAGACAAACTTTTCTACTTAGAAAAGGTTGCATGTACCTAAAATTAGGAGTTGAAAAAGATCTTATGGGAAGCAAATGATAGCCCAATGTAGACACCTTGTTTATATAAAGACTCTAAATGTATTAAGAAGGAGCTACTTTTGGCTAGGAATAAAGCCAACACTCTTAGATATGTGACTCAATGCTAGTAAGTTTCCAAAGGGTCAATGCTAAAAGGATGAAACTACTAGATGTGCACTCTCTTGATATTTCCCAAATGAAATGGAAGTATATGAGCATGGATTTTATGGTGGGCCTACCCACTATGCAAGGAGGATATGATTCCGTCTTAGTGATTCTAGATATGCTAACCAAAGTAGCTCATGCTATCCCTATCAAAACAACTCGTAAGCCTTCAAATATTGCCATGATATTCATCAAGGAGATATTTTGATTACATGGGTTCTCCAAAAGAATCTCAGTGAACATGACACTCTTTTCATCATGAAATCTTTGATAATCTCTTTCAAGCATGCCAACCCAACAATGTTTCAGCATGGCTTGTCATCCCCAAACCGATGGGTAAATAGAAAGAGTGAATGACTTGAAGGATATTTTAAGAGCTTATTGTAGTAGGGATCCAAAAAGATAGAATGAATACCTTATATAGGTGGAATATGCCTATAATACTTCACATTGGCAAAGCATTGAGATGTCACCATTCCAAGCGTTATATAGACAAGAGTACTTGTTGCCTCTCAACTTTTTCAACGTCACTATAAAGGTTGAAGCCTCCAAAAGGATGTTAGATGATATACAAGAATAGGTCAAGGAAATCCAGTAAGACATAAAAGCAAACTAGGACCCAATGTAAGGCCTGTACAGACCCCAAGAGCAAAATCGAATCTTCGATAAAAAATATCTAGACTTCCTAAGGGTTTGGCCTAAGAAGAGTTCATTATCTCTTGGGAAATTCAAAAATCTCAATCCAAGATATCGTGGGTTGCACAAAATCACAACATATCTTGGGACATGTGCTTACAAGTGAACCCTACCTCCCCATTTAGAGATTCATGATGTTTTTCATATTAATCTATTAAATTCTTATGTTTCCAACCCTGACCATCCTCTATGATGTAAAAATTCTAATACTAACTTAAGGAATCCTTGAGGTACAACCTAAGAGAATTTTGGAAATCAAAAGCCTTTAAGAAATCACACTTTATGGGAATATATATTCCAATGGAATTATTTCATGGAAGAAGATGCAACCTACATAGAGAAATTTGTTCTCCAAAGAAATCACCTCAAGTTTCTCTCGATATTAGAACATCTCAATTTCTCATGGGAAAGAAAATATAATATATCAAAATTTGATAAATGCACATAACTATGTTACATTTCCTCCTTGTTGCATGTAAATTATCAAATTTTATGCGTGTGTGTGTGTGTGTGTGTATTAAATGCTGAATTGACTTGATTTTTGTTGTTTTTGAGGGTTGAATGGTTGATTTTTGAAGGATTTTACATAATGATTGATTGTTTTAGAAGTGTTTGAAAGTGTTTTGAATAAGGTTGATTATGTTTTGAAAGCTCATGATTTTCAATAGAGATATGAGGCTCTATGATGTTATGATATGTTCTATTGTGGTTCTGATAGGTTTTGATGCTTTCTAATAGCTTCTATTTAGCTTCTGTTTTGTTCTTTTTTTCTTCTGTACGAAGCATGGAGTAATGACTGATGAAATTTGAGGTTGTTTGAAAGCTCATTGAATGGTTTTTGATAGTTTGGAATGGTTTTAGTATGAGTTATGTGGTTCTAATGTTTTCTATTGACTTTTTGTAAACCCTCTATTGAGCTTCTATAGAGCCTCTTTTTTTGTTCTATTTGTTATGTATGCCTCAATAAGTGTTTTGTGGAATGTATGAAACAAAATGATTCACTTAAATATCTTAATTTTTAATAATAAAATTCCAAATTACCTAATTTCATTTTGATAGTCATTGATTGTGTACTCATTAGCTATCTTTATTTTGACATGTATAGTCTTAACAACATGTGGAGTTCCCCTTCTCTAATTATGAAGAGAAACATTGGAAGGTTAAGTTTAGAAACGCCACATGCACCCATTAAAAACCATCCATATAATGTCCATTTAAAGGGTATTAAAAGATGTTGTTCACTTGCATGTTAAAAGACAATAAAATAACCCCTTTTCCCTAAGAAAGTTAAGGTCTATTTTTTAATTGTAATTGAAAGTAATCTTCTATAAGTGTAGCCATATAAATGTTATTAAATAGAATAACCCTTCTATTGATTACACATGGTACACTTACATCTTTTGAGTTGTACCCCCTGAGAAGTAAATATGTTGTGGCTATCAAAGCGATCATCCTAGGACAAAGATCAAGATCATCATCATCAACACAAAAATCAAGGTCATTCCTCATCAAGATTGAGATCATAATCATTGACATGGAGACTAAGATTATCCTTCATAGAGAGAATACTTCAATTTATATCTTAATCAATTTCCAATATATAATTAATCTATCTTACATACATATGCATATAATATCCTAATGTGCTCAATGCACATTAAGGGAGAGTGTCAAAAATATTAATGTGATCCTTTATTGGATTGATACCTAAGAGGGTGTAACAAACTATATAAAAGAACAATACAAATGAAAATTAATGCATCTACTCATTGATTGTCACTGCTCCTTTTCATGTCTCCTTTTGAAACAAATTCATGGCAATTATAATGTATTAGTCTCCCTCATCTAATTCTTAAAAGTTATTACTCTTGCATGCCCAGCTTCAATAACATTGTTACTACTGTTAGGATCAACATACAAGCTTCACAATTCTCGTTAACCATAATAGCACATGTTATTTGTGGCCTCATGTGACATCTTGGATAGCATGCTGAGCATGGAGATCTCCTAACAATGTTCAAAAAGATTTTCTTTCCCAAAAGGTCAAAAACCTTTCAATGAAAAATTTAAGAGGTAAAATGCTTATATATTTGAAGCTTTTAATACTAAATATTTCAAAATTGTAAGGTTTACTCACCTCTAAATTTTATTTTTAGAGATAAGTTTCAAAATTCAAATGCAAGGATTACACTAAACCTAGGATGTTTTAAAGCATTATCCGCCACCAATGAGACAAATAGTAATAGTGCCAGCCAATGCTCATGACATGTGAATTAGTGTATCATTAGTCTAGCAATCAAAGGATGTCCTTAACAATAATACCTCCTATGGACCACTATGGCTAGTTTCATATTTCTCTCTCCTAGGGTTTGTTGAGAATCACCCCTTACCACTAGCATGGGGAACCACTATGGTCAAATAGACACAGAAAGAAAGGGGGGTTGGAGAGAGAGAGAGAGAGAGAGAGAGAGAGAGAGAGAGAGAGAGAGAGAGAGATAGGGAGAGGGAGACACACACGCACACACACACACACACAACATTAACTTTTAATACAATTAACTAGCTTGCACCTTTACGAAAGTGAGCGAGGGGGCGAGGATGAATTTTCAATATAAGAATATAGAAGAGAGAGGGGGTCTAGGGGAGGGTTCAATACCCTAGCGTGGTTATGAGAATGAGAGAGAGAGTGAGAGAGACTCAAGGGGTTCACTCATAAATATCTTATACTACTATATTATTTTGGTTGTAGGTTCGGGAAGCCTCGAACCTCCAAAGGGCTTCCTGAACCAACCCCCTTTTCCAAACCTCCCTTTTTTAAAATTAAAACCCCCTCCCCTCTCTCTCATGTGTAATCTCTCTTTTTCTCTTCCCCCTTCCATTTTTAAATAAAAGTTCCCCCCTCCCCCTCATGTGTAGGGCCTATGCTTTCTCTGTCTCTCTTTTACCTCCCTTTTTAAAAATAAAACCCCCTTCTTTCTCCCTCTCTCTCACATGTAATCTCTCCCTTTCTCTTCCCCCTTCCCTTTTTAATTAAATTCCTCCCCCCTTGCCTCTCTTTCTCTCATGTATAGGGCCTAGGCTCTCTCTCTCTCTCTCTCTCTCTCTCTCTCTCTCTCTCTCTCTCTCTCTCTCTCTGTGCTTTAATTAAATCAAACTTCTTTTTAAATCAAAAGTTTTTTTTTCTCTCTTTCTCTCTCTATTAGATTAAAATTTTTAATTTAAACTTTCTTTTTAATTAAATATTTTAAAAGTTTTTTAATTTAAAGTTTTTTGGATATAATTTTTCACACACTTTGAGAGGGAGATAGAAGAAGAAGAAAAGGAAGACAGTACATAGAGAGAGAGAGAGAAGAAGAAGAAGAAGAAGAATAAGAGAGAATTATAGAGAGGAATGATAAATTCTAAAAGAGAGAAGAAAAAAATGAAAAAAGTGAAGAGAGAGAGAGAGAGAGAGAAGAAGAAGGAGAAGAAGAAGAAGAAAAGGAAGAAGAAAGAGGAAAATAGGGAGAGAGGGGGGAAAGAGAAAAGAGAATAGTTTATTTTAATTAAATATTTTTTGACTTGAGAGAGACACAGAGAGGAAATATCTAATTTTCAAGAAAGAGAAAATAGGGGGAGAGAAACGGGAAGAGAGGAAAGAGAAAAATAGAGAGAAAATATATATAGAGAGAAAAGAGAGCGAGAGAGAAAAACTTGAAAAAGAAAGAGAGAGGCAAAAGAAAAATGAGGAGAGAGAGACATAGAACAAAAAATCGAGAGAAAGATATAGAGAAAAAAGAAAAGAAAGAAGAGGAGAGAGAGACAAAGAGAGAAGGAAAAGACAGGAGAGAGAGAGAGAAGAAAAGTGGGGAGAAAAGAAAATGAGAGAGAGAGAGAGAAGAAGAAGAAAATGAGAGAGAGACACTGAGAGAATTATAGAGAGAGGAAAGATAAAATTAGAGAGAGAGAGAGATATAGTGAAATTTTTTAAAGAGAATGAAAAGAGAGAGAGAGAGAGAGAGAAAATAGGAGGAGAGAGGAAAGACAAAAATATAGAGAGAAGAAAAATTATAAAGAGAGAAAAGAGAGCGAGAGAATAACTTGAGAGAGAGAGAGAGAGAGGAAAATAAAAATGAGAAGGGAGGGAAAGAGAGAGAGGGAAAACAGAGAGAAATAGAATTATAGAGAGAGAAAATATAAATTTTAAGAGGGGAAAAAAGAAAAAAGAGGAGAGAGAGAGAGAGAGAGAAAATATAAATTTTAAAAGAAAAAGAGAAAAGAAAAAATAAAGAGTGAATGAAAAGAGAGAGAGAGAGAGAGAAGAAAAAAAAGGAAAAAAGAGGAGAGGTAGATAGAAGGAAAAGAGAGGAGAGAGGGGGAAGAGAGAGAAAACTAGCGGGAAGAGAAAAAAGGAGAGAGAGAGAGAGAAGAAGAAGAAGAAGAAGAAGAGGGAGAGAGATGGAAAAAAAGAGGAAATAGAAAATTATATTTTAATTTAAATATTTTTTAAGAGAGAAGGGAAGGGAGAGAAGAAGATGGAGAGAGAGGAGGGAGAGGAAGAGAGAGAGACAGAGAATATAACATTTAAAAGAGAGAGAGAGAGAAAAAAAAAAGATAAGAAAGAGAAGAAAGGGGAGGAGAAGAAGAGAGAGAGAGAGAGAGAGAGAGAGAGAGAGAGAGAAGAAAAAGAAGAAGAAGATAGAATAAAAGAGAGAATTATAGATAGGGTAAAGATAAAATTTACATACTTTAAGAGAGACTAAGGAGGGAGGGGGAGAGAAAGAAACCCATGAAGGTCAATCATAAATATATGTATGTATCACATGGGTTCAACATAAGGGATTTTTAAAATTGTATTTTTACATATGTTTTACATACAAAAGGGTCCCATATAAAGGGGTTACTTACAGATTGAATAGAAAAGGGTTGTATTTTATTTTAAAAAAATTCACAGATAAGGATATTTTTAAATAGACATTGAACACATGTGATATAGAGGGTATACATAATTTCTTGGGAAAAGAAGAAGAAGAAGAGGAAGAGAGGGGGAAACATGGAGAGAGAATTATAGAGAAAGGAAAGATAAAATTTAAAAGAGAGAGACAAAGAAGAAAAAATAGAGGGAAGAGAAAGAAGAAAAAGAGAGGAGAGAGAGAGAGAGAGAAGAAAATAAGATAAGAGAAGAGAGAAGAAGAAGAAGAAGAAGAAGAGCGAATATGAATAGCGAGAGAAAAAACAAATTTTAAAAGAGAGTGAGAGAGAGAAAAGAAAAGAAATTAATGAGTGAATGAGAGAGAGAAGAAGAAGAAGAGTGAATGAAGAGAGGAAGAGAGGAGGAAGAGAGAGAGAGAGAGAGAGAGAGGAGAACCAGGAAATGAGAGAAAATAAACTAAAATAGAAGGCAAAGAGAGAGAAAAAATAGAAATAAGAAATTGGGGGAGAGAGAGAGGAGAAAATTTAAAAACTGAGGGAAAAAAGGAGAGACAAATAGGAAAAATGGATTGTTGAGTGAAGTTGCCATGCGGTAGCACAGCAACTTTACTTGCCGCTTTGTAGCAGTGAAGTTGCCCTGAAGTGGCCTAGCATTCTGTGCAAGTGAAGTGCATGTAAAATGCTAGAACAATATTAAGAGGAGGGGGTGGAGGTGGCACATGATAGTCCCCCCCAACTCCCTCGAACAAGCTTGAGAGCATGAGGGGGCAGGTGCCACACATCACTCAGCCACTCCCTTATACAGCACAACTGCCCAAACCCCCTAATGCACACACATTCAATACTTATCACATGGCATCTGCCCATCGACTCACACATCCCTACACGCTCATCACATCCGCCCAACTCCCGTTTTTATCATGGCATACCACCTGCCGACTACCCACAACCAAGAGTGACCTCGTTAAATATAGGGACAAAGAAGCTATTGCTCTTGCAACATTTGTCACACAGATCAAAACAAGAGAGTATAAAGTTAAGGGGGAGGGAACTTTTGCACCCACACTCTCTTGGGTTTTGAATCCCATCGAGTGAAACAAAAAGAAAAAATGAGAGTTCTCAATATTATATTACTTATAAACATTACTGACATATATTTGTAAAAAATAGTAATAATATTAATATTAATATTATCTATAACTATAATATAAATTTATATGTGTATATATTAACATTTATATGCATTTTCATTCCATATATGAACATTATGACATATATGTGTACATACTTATTTGTTGTCCTCAAGGTATGACCACATCTTCATTTGGGTCATGTGAAATTCTCAAGGTCTTTGTCAATCTTTGATCTCTCATAATCATGATGTACTATTCAAAGCTAATGTGGGGTATCATCAAGGTTTAAGGGCTTGCAATGATGTGATGGCATTTGAGATACACCTATATAGCAAGTCGATGGTATTTAACACAAATTGAGGATGCCATTGAAGTCATAAAACTATAGCTCATGAAGGATCAACAACTTCCCTTGGTTGAAACTATCTCCACTATAGCTAGGTTTTGTGAATCCAACCAATTTTCCATGTTACACACTTACAACTTAAACCTATGTGACAAGGAAAATTTTTCAAGAACTAGGTTGCTCACTAAGTTGTTACTTTCAAGATTATATGGTGTCTATGAATAATATATATAACATTATAGTGGTACTTAAATTGAGTTTAGTACCCTTACTATGTAAAGGATGGCTTAAGTTGCAAAGTACTATAATTTGTCCTCATTGTCATGTGTAAGCATGGCCTAGGTATAACTCAACATTTCCTTCCACACTTTCTATATTGTCTTATATATTTTGTCAAGAGGACAAGATATGGATGAACAATGAAGTTCTTTAGGGACCCATAACTACAAGATAGATGATATGAAACAATAAAAAGCTTGCAAGCACACACACACACACACACACACACTCTCTCTCTCTCTCTCTCTCTCTCTCTCTCTCTCTCTCTCTCTCTCTCTCTCTAAGTATATCAAGTGTGCTTGATCATGCATCACATTAATGCATAGGGTTAATCTCATCTCTAGAACATCACTATGTTGCTACATTTATAGAGAAGTGCTTTGAACTTCAATGCAAGTCACTAAGAGAACATTGGTGCAGCAAAATACTAGCATGCAGCATAGAGCACCTAGTGTAAGTGTATCACATGAACTCAATACAAAAGAGTATCATTTAATGGGGATACTCACAACTTGAATAGGAAAAGGGTGTGTTCAATTCATGATAAACTTACATATAAGGGATTTTAAAATAAGGCTTCGAATATAGGCGATAATAAGAGTCTACATATAGTGAATCCTCAAGGGGTTCAATATGTATAAATCTTCTATCATGTGCATTCAAGGCCTATTTAAAAATACCATTATTTGTGAATTTCATCAAAATAAGGCATACCTGTTTTTTATTCAATCTATGAGTGACCCCTTTATATGGCACCCTTCTATATCTTAAAATTGTGTAAAATTTGTATTTTAAAAATCCCTTCTTTTGAACCCATATGATATGCTTATATATTTATGAGTGACCCCCCACAAGATAGAAAAAAGGGACAGAGGATTGAATATGGAATACTACATGAGAGAGAGAGAGAGAGAGAGAGAGAGAGAGAGAGAGAGAGAGAGAGAGAGAGAGGATGGGCACATTGTACAATATTCATGTAGAATTGGGATTTGATGTGGTACTTTCTTCAAATTTAATGTAATATAAATGCCATGAAATCACTAAAGATCTATCATAATCACTATTAGGGCAAGTTTTTGTGGATGAAATCTTTTGGGGCTCAAAATTATTTTCTTGGCCTTTTTATGAAATGATATCCATTTCATTTTTTAAACACATAGTCAACTCATTAGCATTATAATTTATTTTCCTCTTTTCAATATTTTTCAAACCATTTTTCAAAGTCTAGGACAAGTAAATTATCTTATTCAATCACTCTCTAATTACTATGATTAATCTCAAGCAACCAATATTTATTAATGTATCCATCCACATTAGCACATTGACCATTTATTTTAAATTTTTTTGGCATAGTAATCTATCAAGATGCATCTATGATGAACAACATTCCAAAAAGTAAGTGTAAGAGAGGAACTAACATGCACACAAGCTTCCATTAGTAAACATGGACACTACGTAAGGCTCTTAAAATTACTTTACAAGTATACACCTATTATTATATGGAGGCTTGAATGCATGTGATATAGAGTTGAATATCATAGTGTTATTGACGCATGGTTCTAAATAGAAAATATCTTTTTTTTCAGATGTCCAAAATAATTCTCAAACATTATATCAATCCTTTGCCAAGTTGTTTGAATTTTTTTCAAACGACACATGGTTCTAAATAGAAAATATCTTTTTTTTCAAATGTCCCAAATAATTCTCAAACATTATATCAATCCTTTGCCAAGTTGTTTGAAAAAATTTCAAACTGTTTATGGCATCTATCAAAGTTTCCTAATGTTACTTAACTTTCAATACTTATTGAAACATATCCAGGGGAAAAAAAAAAAACACACACACACACACACACACACACACAGAGCATATGTGAGCGATTAGCCTTCAATTTAAGAAGTCATGGGGGCAGATGTGGACCAAGAGTTGAAGACAAATGCATAGACTAACATACAAGATGCCTTTTTTTTTAATTCTTTGATGTAAAAAGCCTTGGTCTTGACTCATGCTAGAGACTTTAAGGAGCTCTAAACCAAGTTGAAGATGAGATTCCTTCTCAATTGTCTCATAAGCTAGAATTTGTTACACAAATTTTGTAAAGAATTCAATTTTTATGATGATGACTAGAATTCATAAATTTTAAGTTTGGATTAAACATTGAAGATGTTAATTAAAGTTCTCAACAAGGACATATGTATTTGACCACTGTTTTGAGAGGTCAATTGTATCTTTCCTCATTACTCTTAACTATTGGCCATCCAAGTATTTTAGTCTTTCCATATTTGTACTCCATGGTGCATTTTCATCGAGCTAGGGTTACATACGTGTGTCCATGTGTGCACTTGTGTGTGTGTGTAAAAATTGTATTTTGAAAATGCCATCTTTTGGACCAATATGATATGCTTATTTATTTGTGAGTGATACACACACACACACACACACACACACACACGCATATATATATATATATATATATATGGGAGTAAAGTAAAATATCTACGTTGAATTGGGATTTAATCTAATACTTTCTTCAATTCTAATGTAATGTAAATGATATGAGATCACTAAAGATCTATCATGATCATGATTGGGTCCAAAAATTATTTTCTTGAACTTTTTATCCTATATCAATGAGGACTTTTCAAAATTTGAAATGGTACCCATTTCAATTTTCAAACACAATCAAACTCATTAGCATTATAATTTATTTTCGTCTTTCCAATATTTTTCAAATCCTTTTAGAAAGTCTAGGACAAGTAAATTGTATGACTCAATCACTCTCCAATCACTATAATTTAATATTAAGCAACCAATATTTATGAATATGTCCATCCACATAAGCACATTGACCAATTATTTTAAATTAATTTGACATAGAAACTCTCACGGTGCATTTGTGATCAACAACATTTCAAAAAGTGGGTGTAAGAGAGGAACTGGCATACACAGAAGCTTCCATTAGTAAACATCATCACTATGTGAGGATCTTAAAACTACTCTACAAGTATACACTTTGCATTAATATAAAGAGTTGAATATCATAATGTTATTGACACACCTTTTCTAAATAGAAAATATCATTTTTTTAAATTTAAGGTCCAAAATAAATCTCCAACATTATGCCAAGCCAAGTTGTTTGAAAATTTTTCAAAATGTGTGTGTGTGTGTATATATATATATATATATATATATATATATAATGCATGTATGTGTATGTGTACATGCATGTGCACACTGGTATGTGAGTGATTAACCTTCAATTCAAGAAGACATGGTGACAGATGTGGACCAAGAGTGGAAGAAAAATGCATAGACTAACATCCAATACGCCTTATTCTTTTTCTTCGATGAAAAGCCTCGGCCTTAGCTCGTGCTATGGACTTTAAGGAGCTCTACACCAAAATGAAGATGAAATTCCTTCTCAATTTTCTCATGTGCTAGAATTGGTTACACAAAATCTCTAAAGTACAATTTTCATGATGATGACTAGAATTCACAAATTTTGAGTTGGATTTAACATTAAAGATGTTAACTAAAGTTCTTCACCAAAAAGTATGTGTTTGACCACTCTTTTGAGTAGTTTATTGTATCTTTCCCCATTACTCTTGACTATTGGCCATCCCAGTACTCTAGCCTTTTCATATTTGTATTCCATGGTGCATTTTCATCGAGTTAGGGTTACACACCTGTACGCATATGTGCACTTGTGTGTGTGTGTGTGGTTGCAAATGTGTGCATGCATACATGCACATGATTACAGGTGTATATACAACAAGCACACATGCATGTGTGTGAGGGCCTTTTCCACTTGTCCAACCAAATCACCCAACTTGTAGACACAATTTCAAAATTGTTTTTTTTGCATTAACCTTTCATCATGTCTTGCCCACTTTTCTCTATTGTCTTCTTTGAACGATTGTGAAAGAAGCGCATATGCTATCAAAGTGAAGTATTGAGTACTCATATCATCCTTTTAAATGAAAACTAGGCGCTCCACGCCTAGACTTGCCTCGGTGCTTCACGCTAGGGCGGGCACGATTTTTGCGGGGGAGGCGGGTGCTGGACGCATGGCACCCGCCCCCATGTTCTCTTTCTTTTTTTGTGGGGGAGGTGGGGGGCTGCCACGTGGCACCCGCCCCCACCTCTCCTTAACTAATAGTATAGATGTTGCCTTATAGGGGACTTCATCCAGTTTCTCTTTCCAATTAAATAGAAGGTAAATCTTTAGCTAATTTTGTGGAATTGGGTAGTTTGTATAGCAAGTAGGAATGACCATGCATGGCTGGCTTGTCCAAAACTACATAAGGGAATGTATTGGGAATCTTATCATTGCACACTTACAACGATGCATGGCTAGCTTGTCCCAAACTATATAAGGGAAGGCAGTCGGGAATCTTATCATTGAATGCTTACAAGAATTCGTCGTTATTAGAAATATGTGACATTGCTAATGTAATGTGCCTCAAAGTGAAGGTAGGTTGATTGGTGAAAGCTCTTTTCAATAATGTGATAACATATAAAAAGAGGAAATATGTAGAGCGCTCCACTCGGAGGGCATTCTAGAGTGTTGGTGCGCTAGTTCTAAAGCAGACACCGTGACACTTACTAAGGTTGGTATGGACAACCTTAAAGGTTGTACCGTTGAAGGATGATTGGCCTACTAACCTAAATCATGAAAAGGTTTATGCGGCATTTAAAATGGCGAGAAAGGGTGAGTTTGGCACACACAATCGGAGGCAAAATTTTATATGGAGGCAATGGAATTCCGATGGCTACAATTTCGCCGAAGGTCTCTTGCAAACGTTTGAGATCGCGAGAGTAAATTCTTAAAAAATGGAGTCGCTCTGCGCAGCTTGATTGTTTACTAAAGATTGTTTATTAATGGTGTATATTAAGGCCAAAAGTCAGTCAACTCCCATCTCTTCTTTAAAATGTGAGGTCGAGACGTCCCCCTTTCAAAGGGCCCGGACCTCCTCTCCTCGTGCACTAAGAAGACATGCATTTCAAACACTCGTCTTGCTAAAGGATGCTCGTCCTTTTGCTTTTGAAGACATCATATTATATGATCTTGCAAAGAGAATGTTGTAAGAGATGCAATGTATACTTTTGCTTTAGAAGACATCATATTATATGATATTGCAAAGAGAGTGTTGTAAGAGATGCAATGTATACATCATTACTCCTCCAAAAGGCCCATGATCTAGAGTGAAACCTCGGCTTGCAAGGGCCTATGATTTTCATTAACTACCTTACCCTAGTGGTTAGAGCTTGGTCCTTTTAAGATGCACTCGCT
Organism: Lygodium microphyllum; assembly: GCF_053477565.2. NCBI lineage: Eukaryota > Viridiplantae > Streptophyta > Polypodiopsida > Schizaeales > Lygodiaceae > Lygodium > Lygodium microphyllum. Next base: position 115,040,750 of record NC_141136.1, read on the forward strand.
AGTTCCAGTACCACACTCATGAGTTGGCCTAAGAGCCTACGAGACGATTATCTGGCTAACAACAATATAATGCAAAGTTTGTGCTTCTTTGCCCCAGTGAGCAAGCTACACGCTCGTATTAACAAGCTTTTTACATTAAGATATGAATTTGAATTCAAAATTTGCCCCCCCTACCTTTACACTTGTGGTTACTAAGAAATCACAACTCTTCAAATTTTGAATATCAAGGTTCTCCTTTTGGCAGTACTAGTCCTTTTGTCAAGAAAACTACATTGGCACGCTAATCGAAAGTGGACAAAGTAAGTGCACAAAATGTTCACAACACCCCATCTCTCATTGGTCCACCTCATCTGTCTTTAAAAAAAGTAGAGAGTTCATTGACTCCTAATATAAAGGGCCCTTTCGAAGTCCATTATTCCCTGAATGTCTAAAGGGCCTTTTGCAATCCATATTCTTCCTAATGTCTAAAAAGTTTTCAATTCTAGTTGTAAACCCAATTGTTACATTGTCATCAAGACATGGCCCACTAGATGTTAATTGATTACTTCACTTTTGGATTTGTAACTTAAGTCAACCTCTAAAGTCATCAAGAAAAGGCTAGTTTGTATTTCTTTTGCTCTTGTATCTTGTTTGGAAGCAAAATGTCAAGATTCTTGCGACTTATGGAAGACTCAACCAAAAAAAAAGCAACAACATACAAAAAAGTGGCAACCCTTTCAAATAATGTAGATTTCATTGATTCTTTGCTTAATCTTTAACCTACTAATGTCTAAATAATTTTCTATGATCACAACTAGTAGAGAAAAAACAAGCCAATTTGCCACCTCTAGGGCACAAGATCACCTTCGTCCTCTACTGCATAGAATCCAAAAGGCCTACTGACATAGGCAAGACCTAGTCTCTCCTCTAATGTCCAAAAGAGACACATGTATACAGACTTGGAAGGTACCACGAAGATATTCAAAGGGTGCTCATCACTAGACTAGAAGTGATATCACCTTAACCAAAAGATCTCCTCAGTTGGAAAATCATTTTTAAAAAAAAGATAAGTTGAAAAAGAAAGGGTTATTTTATCAAACAATAAAATCATGCTTTCATAATTACACCCACAAATACACAACACATATGAATACCAACAAAAAGTAATCTCCATAAAGCATGGCCCACTAAATATTAAGTGATCACTTGACTTTTGGATCTTTCACTTAACTCACCCTTTAGAGTCATTATAACAAAAAGAGGACTTTATATCCCTTTTTATAGAAAATGTTTCCTAGTCTTATGCCCTATTAGGAAGCAAGATGTCAACATTTCTTTGCAAAGTTGTGGAAAAAGCAACCTCAAAAAAGTACAATGCACAAAATAGCACCCCTTGCAAATTATCTAGAGATGAAAACATCTACGTCTTAGCTTAATGTTTAATTGAAAAGCTCTCCTATCTAGCATACTAGACTTCATAGTCATTTGTTAACCTCTAGTCAAGGCTTAACCTATTGAACCTCTTGCGTAATACAACAAACTTCATACCTATGTCTACTTACCAACATAAATAATTCCATATTTTATTTCTAGATGTTCTATAGTTGAAACTTTTGACTACATGAAGTTGGATGGTAATGCTTTGAGAATTCCAAGAGCCCTTATCCTTTAATACTTTCTTAGGGGTAACTATGAAGCCTTTTAAAAAGCAAGAAAGTAGGTACAACAAATCCGTTTTTATTATTTACATGCATCTCATATGCATAAGTATACCAAACTATTGGTAAAAAATGACATATTCAAGGATTAAAAGCTTAGCTCATTTTAGAACCAAGCATGATATTTGGACATATGACATAGCAACAAGAATTTACGATTATATGTACAATCTATATGAATTATACGTACATTCTACCTTAGTTTTATTTTTGATATACAATTAACAAATTTTAAATTTTATATAACCACATTAAATAATATTTTCAATTCTAGAACTCATGTACTCAAGATGTACACCCCCCGTGCAACCCACCAACTCCTCTCTTAATCTCGTTTGCCCATCATTTGTTGGTATAGTTCTCATAATTTGTTAGCATTTAAGTTAAGCCACTTGAAAGAGATATCCTATTTTAAAAAAACTCATTTTCTATTGGTTTGCAAGATTGCAAGTTATACCCATATACAAAATCTAGTTTGGAATCAAATAATCTTGAAAATAGTCCTTGCCATGGTGCCATAGTATACTCTTAATGAAATATAATTTGAGCTAAATACATTAAAATTGTGAAAAGGAATCAACTCAAAATCAATGGTCCCAAAGTCTAGATTGTTGATTTTAGACAAAGAGGAAATCTTCTATTTCATTTTGTAAACCAACCATATACCAACGTTGTTCTTGCAAATTCCAGTAGTATACTAGTTTTTACATTGTATGCAAGATAGGGAAAGTTATCATAAGTGTAAGAAAGATGACATTGAAAGCATGACAACTCCATTGGTCACTTGACTTGCTCTCTAGTCATCACAAAAAGGAAAATCTACATTCCTTTATAGAAAATGTTGCAAATTCTGCCTCCTCTTGTGTCTTATTTTAAAGTAAGATGTTAATATTTCTTACAAAACTTGTGGAAAAAGCAACTTCATAGAAGTAACAAAGAGGGGACCATTACAACATCATCAAGATTTGATTAGATTTAAGTTTCATCTTAACTTTTAACCTACAAGGCTTGTTATCTAGTATACTAAACTTACTACCCATATCTAGCATCCATTTCATGTTCAACCTAATAAGCCTATTGTATAGTATATTGGACTTCATAGCCATGTATAGTACCCACTTGAAAGCTCCTTAGAGTCTCTTTTAGGAGATAAGGACATCTAATTACCACCCAAAGTTAATTTTTTAATTCTAAATGTCCCAAGTTCGATACTTCTATTTTGATATGCCTCAATAATTGACATACATAGCATTTTTGTAACATGTTTGTAAATTGTTTTTAGATCATTTTGGATGTGTTGAAATTTTTTTATTATGATGCATTTATTCATAGAAAATGTTTCTAACATGAAAATATTTCTCATATTTGAGCTTTAGTTTTAGCTAAATGGAGTAGAATTTGACCAAAATGAGTGGGGGTTTAAGGTAAAAGGCTATGGAGTGCAAATGTTATCTTCACTTATATATGACTATGCACGATGTACTTATGATGTACTTATACAAGAAGCATCATCTAGTTACTAGCCATTCACCTTTACCATAACAATCTTCCACTTAAAAGCCAATGCACCTTTATGGAAGCATAAGAAGAAAGTGAAGATAGTATCCAATGCCATTAGTACTCTGCAGTGTGCAAAGCATTTGGAAGGTAATCTGGCTTTGAGAATATCTATAGGGTTATCATCGATATGGACCTTGACAAGCTCAATGCACTTGTCCTTAAGAACCCCCTAATAAAGTGATACATCACCTAAATGAGCTTTGTCGTTGTATAAAAGACAAGGTTCTATGCTAACTAAATAGCACTCTAACTATACCACAATGGAATGTAGCCACCTCTCTTGTAATACTTAAGTCTCCCACTAGATGAGTAGGTCATAGAACTTCCTTATAGTCATTAGTGGATACGAAGTACTCATCCTTAGTGGTAGATAAAGCAATACATGGTTGCAATTGAGAGACACAAGAGATTGCACCACATGTAAAAGTAAAGACAAAACATAATATACCTCCTAAAGTGTACAACCTCTTGCAAAATTAACTTCTACATATCTAAAAACAAATGCATCCTTCCTTTTGAAGCATATGTACATAGCTCTATTTCCATTCAAGTATCTCATGACACTCTTTATTACTACCTCATAATACTTATTGCCAATGTTTGCCATATGCTTCCTAAGCACTCCCAATGCTTCTTGCCAACATTTTTCATATACTTGCTAACCATTCTACTACATAGGAAATGCTTGGACATATAGCAACCATAGGGTACATCAAGCTACCAAGTGTAGACACATTAAGGAACCTTGGCCATTTTAGACTTCTACTAGCTTAGCATCTTGAATAAGTTTCAAATATGCAAGTAATGGAACACTAGTTGCCTTCCCACTCTCCATATGGAAAGACTTCAATATCTTCCCAATGATCTCCATTTTTTCTATATGCCACATAATCCATATGCCAAGAATGTGACTAGTACTCCTTGTCTCCTTTATATCAAGGGTTTCATGCAACCTTTTCTTTAGTCCATCCACATCTATGTGATAGATTACCCAAAAACCAGTATGTCATCCATTTAGAGAATCAAAATCATAAGGCTACCACATATAGCCTTCATAGTGTATAAGCAATAATAAGTCTCACTTCTAATGTACACTAAGACCACATATGATGCCAGGAGGCATATTCCACAGTGGATTCTATGAGTTTTGTGGTGGATTTTGTAAAATTATATTTGTTGCCGGGGCTCATAGACAAGGTGGATTCCTTGTGAGAAAAGTTGATGGGGACGCCTGTCCTTTTCGGGCGTCTTGTTAATTTAATGTGCAAGTGGGTGATTCCATAGCGGGTGATTCTGCAAAATACATATTTAAATTAATGGACGTTTATGAGTTTAGAGTGTGCACTCGTAATAAATTAAGGTTAGGATTGAGTTCTAACCAATTTATTTATTTTGTAGCTAAAGACTGCTGGTATTCACTTTTGTCGGTTTAATTTTATTATTTTCTAACAATTATGAATGCTCCAATTGATGTGTAGGTAGGCAGTAGTGGCGTTGGGAAGCACTGGGCGATAGCATGTATTCAAGTTATTTAGAAGAAATTATCATTTTTGCATGGATACACTGATGCTGATTGGGCTGGTAGTATTTCTGATAGACGATCTACCAATGGATATGTGCTCTCTTTTGGGAGTGCTACAGTCACTTGGAGCAGCAAGAAACAACCTACAGTTGCCTCGTTGAGCACAGAGGTTGAGTACAGGGGTGCAGCAATGGCTGCATGTGAGGTAGCTTAGTTGCATAAGCTACTTCATGATATGCATCAGTCTACAGATGGGCCAGTTGTCATTTATTGTGACAACATGAGTAGTATACACTTGGCAAATAACCTAGTCTATCATGCTAGAACAAAGCACATTGAGGTGCATTATCACTATGTGTGGGAGAGGGTTTTACTAGGTCTTATTGATCTAGTTTATCTCAGCACAGAGGATCAAGTAGCTGACATATTCACGAAGGCATTGGGCGCAGAGAAGCTGCGCAAGTTCAGAGACCTACTTGGTGTGCAGGAATTGGGATTGAGCTCGAGGGGGAGTGTTGACATATCGAGCTCCACTTGTGATATGCCAGGGTGACCGTTGTGCATTTATGTCACCGACTTGTCAGTTTGCAGATGCGGTTGGTACACCGCCCATGAATAATAGCTAGATGACAGCTATCCTTATCTACTCTAGTTCATGGCTCAGTTAGTATGCCACCTTAGTTAGTTGAGTTTGGTTTGAGACCCATATATAGGGTTCTTCTATTTCTATGTACTTGAGTTCGTTTTGGCTTACACAACTAAGAAGAGGAAAACTGTTTTCAGCCTCCACCTGTGTGTGTATTCCCCCATTGTGCAACCAAGAAAGATACAAGTGAGACTCCTTCCTTCTCTCCCACAATCTTGACATCATAAACTCTATGTAGAGCTTAGAGAAGTCCATAGAAAATTTCCCCAATTGTTTCACCCAATCACAGCCCAAGACAACGTCAATGGGGCCCATATCTAGGGCACTCAGATCAACTAGTGCCACATAATTTTCAGTCAAGCCCAAGGGAACTGCATGACATACATCTATGTTGATTTCTTCTTCTCCATTTTCTACTTGGACCTTCAAGGGGTGGTGTAGTGACATAGGAGTGCATTTCAATCGATCAATTGGCTGATTTATTGACAAAACTATGAGTGCTACCACTATCCACAAGGATGAAGACATGCTCCAAGCATCCAAAGAGATTGAGCAAAGGAAAGTGTCATAGAATTGCTCGTGATCAACATCCTCCGTAGGCTCAACCTGGTTAGTGGGCACATCATCCTCATCATTGTGCCAATCTTCCATGACATACATGCTATGAACTTTGACCTTGGCTATCTTGTACGGGCATTTGGAAGCATGATCTGCAATGTAATTATCTCCACACTTAAAGCATAGGCCATTTTCCTTTCGTTCCTTCACAACATCTAGGGAAATGAATCGTTGCTACTGGATCCATGGGAAGGCGATGCAGTGGATTGCTTATTTTCAGCATACTTATTCTCATCACTAGAGCCAAATGTTGTCCCAAAGGTGCCCATTTTTCTTTTAGCATGGAAGGCGAGGTAAGTGGGTACTTTAGGGTTTGTATTGGGTATAGAAGTGCCTCAAAAACCACCTCTGTATGGGGTTGATCATGAAGGAATGTGGGGCTGTCCAATACCTTGCTGAAAATTTTTAATCTTACGATACTTTCTAGCATATCTCTAAGCTAATTCAATTGCATCAAATAGTGTGGTAGGTTTTTGGGCCATGACATCTACCAATAGGCTCGGTTCCAATTGATAGATATACTTGTGTAATTTAGCATCATTGCTAATGCTCTCCACATACATGGTCAAGTTCATGAATTGATTTGTGTATTCACGTATAGTGAGGTTATGTTGGTCAAGGGTGTACCACCATCTTGCCAACCTCTCTGTTTTCACATGAGAACTTGGACCATATGCATTTAAAAATCTTCCCAGTCAATGAACTGCTAATTCTCTCGATGTGTGGGAAAATCCTTCCAAGTGGAGAGAACCAAAAAGGATTTTCTAATCATTGGTGTGAGGGAAGATATTAAAGTAGGACTCCACCTTGGACGTTCATTCCTCTCTGAGTCAGATGGTGAGGGGGATTTCCCATTGTACTTTGTGAGGAATCAGGATGATCTTGTCACATAATTCATTAGGGCCATACTGCCCATGGAACCCTTGCTATCCATACATCTCGTGGTGGCCATACATGCCTTGCTGTCTACACATCCCATGTGGTGCATTAAGTCCATGTTGTCCATTATAACCATGCTGTACATGATTGCCATGCTGGCCATTTGTACCATGTTGTCCCTGATGGGGCTGATTCATATAGGGTGTATGGGGGCTCCTAGGGAGAGCAGGGGAAATTTGACCAAGGGTGGGAGAGGGCCTCAATGGGAGATTGACTGCATGGTGGATGGGGTAATTACTATACCTCTTTTTCCTGCATTATGGTTGGTCATTCAAGTGACAATGTCATCTTCAACATTCAAAAGTTGGACGGCAGAAATTATGGCTATTGAAAGACCCAAATTTGGCAAGTTTGTGTGCATGAATCTCAAATTAGGCCGATCAAATTCAAGAGCATTAACTTAAAGGTCAAGATTAGGATGTATGAAATGGTTTAGACGAGCTTTGTTGGTCCATGATAATCATGTCCCTCAATAAGAAAGTTTATTATAATCTTGTCATAGATGGACAATGTGCATGGGAACTTTGTGAGAAAATCCCTAATCTTTATGATAAGTAGAGCCTTGCTTCTCAGATGTATTGGCTAAAGCAAGTTATGGATCTTCGTATGAAGGAAGGTACTAGTGTGATTGAGAAGGGTGTACGGGTCCATTTCAGGCATTTCCTCCTATATATCACCATGGTAATCTTGTGTCGAGCTTGGTTCCTCATTCATGGATGTCTGGGAGTCTCTAATCTCCCTCTATAGTTCCTCTTGGGCCTTACTTTTTCCTTTTTGGCTATCCATCTGGATGCAATCCACAGGACCTGTTGTTAGTGAAAGGGGCATAACTCTTTGTAAAAAACTCCGATTGAAGAGGTTTTTGGCTCAAGATGGAGGGGACAAAGTCCTCTTCAATATGAGCTATTAAGATTTGTGACAGAAAATGATCAGAATTTTCTGCAATGGATATACTGTGCATGTGGTATGCACCCTATCCACAGTGACCCTAGAGCACAAAAATGGGCATAACTTCCAGACCGTAGCTTTGATTGGGAAGGTTTCTGGTTCAAACAGGAGGGGAAGAAGCCCTCTTTGAGGTGAGCTATAGGGTTCACTTCTAGATTCAAAAAAAAAATGCAATAAGATCTTTGTGACTGTCCTGGAGGACTGTGACCAAAAACACTACTTGTCCCATATTGCGAAATCCTTACATGGATAGAGCATAGTCGGAGAGGCCTAATCAGCAACATCAATAGCATACTCATCATACTGAGCATTATCCCAAGCATCATTGCATACTCATCTGCTCTGCCATCAATGCATAAGTAAATTCACTACCATACATCTCTTTGATTGGATACACTTCAAGTGTAATACAAGGGTGCTATTAGTATTGTGGGGGGGTGTCCAAGGGGGATCATTGTATCAGGAAGAGTGGAGCTCATGGGAAGTACCTACACTTGCATACAAGTATCGGGCTGCTCCGAATCACCGAGAGGTGGGCAATTTCCCCCCCAGGCCAAGTTGTGCACCCCTTCAGGGTCTTAAGTGGTAAGGGAGGGTCACCTCTCTTTTGTCTTACCACCTTGCCTGGCATCGGCCTTTTTCCTCAGCCAGAGTATACATGGAAAACATTTTTTAAAAGCAATCAGCATGAGATACATTGGAAAGAAGACATTGGTCCTTTTCATGAGATGCAAGGAATGACAAAGGTTGGGGTAGGGGTTACCTTGGCAGTCCTGTGACTCACTGGCTGCTACTTACCCAATTTACAATGGCCATTATTCATTTTGGGACTCATCCAATATCACAAGACAAAATGGGGGTTAATGTCATCCAATACAATGAATTTCAGGAAGAATGCACACGAAGAGGATTAAACTATATAAACCTATGCAATCTTAATGAAAGGTGAGAAGGATCAAAGCTTTCTTGGAAGAGCTATGGCGAGAGAGCAAAAGAAAGAAAGAGAAAGAGCAAATGGAAACTCCAACAATCACAATGTGTGATCGGGCCTTCCTTTATTCAAACTGTCACCAAAAGAATAAAGAATAAAGTGACGATGACGAGCGCCCGCCACCTGCAATGTGCAGTGGCGGGTACTGTCAGTGTAGTAATACACGAGCGGCTAGGCAAAGGTGCATTTACCCCCAACCACCTCCCACTTAAAGGTGAATCTGCCCCAGGGAGGAGTGAAAAGAAAAAGAAAAGGCCGTGTTGAGAGTGGAAAAAGACTGAATTTTTGACTGATTTTTGTTGTTTTTGAGGTCTGAATGATTGATTTTTGATAGATTTAGAGTGATGTATGGTTGTTAATGGAAGTGTTTGAGAGTGTTTTGGATGATATTGATTATGTTTTGAAAGTTCATGATGATTTTTAGTGGAGATATGAAGCTCTGTGATGTTCTGATAGGTTCTGTTGAGGTTCTGATTGGTTCTGTATACCTTCTGTATAGCTTCTGTTTTGTGCTGATTTTCTTCTGTATGAAGCATGGATTGATGATTGATGAAGGTTGAAATATTTCGAAGGTTTATTGAATAGTTTTTTATATTTTGGAATGGTTTTAGTATGAGTTATGAGGATTTTATATTCTCTGATGACCTTCTGTAACCTTCTGTATCTATTTTGTGTCTGTTCTATTCCTGTTCTGTAGATTTTCTGTAAGTGTTCTGTAGAATGTATGTGTGACTTTGGGAAAATTTTCTAACTTTTGAAAAGGATGAATCTAAGTTCAAAAGAGCTAAAACAAATGGAAGAAGCAGCTGCTGAAGATTGAAGAGAAGACTAGAGTGATAGTAACAATAGTGAGCTGTGAAGAGACACTGTAGTGGCTCTGGTGCCTCTTCACATCAGACATAACTCTTGGAAAGTGCATCCACGACCTAAGAAGGATTATTGAGAGTTATTATAGAGTATTTTAGTGAGAAGATGATGTACTATTGAGAGAGAGAGAGAGAGAAAGCCAGAGATAGCCAATTCTATCAAAACAATGTAACTGTATATGAGAGATTGAGAGAGAGAACTATGAAGACATTGAAGATGAATACTATGTGATTGATTTCCATTCAAAAATGGTGTATTATTTTATGTTCTTTGTTCTATTGATGGATTCTATGGAGATGTTGAAGATTATGGTTAATTCTATCAAATCTGTGGGAGATATCTACTATGATGCTGTGTGAAGATTTGTTGTTTTCTTTGTTTTGGTCATCAAAAGAATGAAAAAAAAGCTTGATGATGTTACAAGATATATTTTCTTGCAATAGAATCCCCTTTTCCTTGATGTTCCTCTTGGGGATCTAGGAAATACAATGTACACATGTACAATAGGATGAGGAAAAATGTCATCTCATCCAATACCCATCAATCTCTTCGGGAAAGCAAAGCACTCAATAGTGAGGCTTTTCGTGAGCAAATTTGTAGGATTTTTGTCAATGGAGATCTTGAAAAGGTCAACATACCTATCCTCCATGACCCCACGTATGAAGTGATACCTCACCTCAATGTATTTTGTCTTTGCATGGAAGACGGGATTCTTGGCTAGCTGAATAGCACTCATAGAATCCAAATGCAGCATAGGTACAAAATCAATCCCAAGGTCATGAACCAAATGGCCCAACCACATGGCCTCCTTGCAAGACTCAGTGGCTGCAACGTAGTCGGCCTCAGTGGTAGAGAGAGCTGTACACTTCTGAACCCTCGACATCCAAGAGACAACACCTCCAACATAGGTGAATACATAGTCAAAAGTGGACTTCCTACTATCCCCATTCATGCATAATCGGAGTTTGTGTACCCCACAAATCCTATATCATGGTTGCCATATAAAATACACATATCTGATGTGCCTCTTAGGTATCTCATGATACCCTTCATGGCATCCCAATGTTTCTTTCCAGGTGTAGCCATATAGTGTGCCACAACACCAACTGCAAAGGCAATATCTGGATGAGTGGCTATCATGGCATACATTAAACTACCCACAGCTGATACATAAGGGATCTTGGCCATCTCAGCCCTCTACTCATCTATTTGTGGACATGTCTATGGACAATCAGCCTGTGAGACCTTCACATAAAAAGGTATTGGACAGCCAATAGGCTTTATGTCATACATGCAGAAGCGTTCAAGGACTTTATGAATGCACTCCCTCTAGGAGAGGTAGAGTAGTCCCTGATGCCCGTCGTGCTTAATGCGCATACCAAGAATATGAGAGGCATTTTCCAAATCCTTCATCTCAAAGCTCTTCTTTAGTTGATATTTAAGAGCATCCAACTCATCATGAGCTTTCCTTGCTATCAACATATCATCCACATAAAGTATCAAAATAAGCAATGAGCCATCACGGGCTATCTTCTATAAAGACACGGATCCATAGCACTCCTGTTGTAGCCCTATGACTGCATAAAGGCATCAAACTTATGATACCACTCGCTAGGTGCCTACTTCAAGCCATAAAGACTTTTCTTCAACTTACACACTAGGTGCTCCGTGCTAGGTTTTGCAAAGCCCTTAGGCTGCTTCATGTAAATCTCATCATGCAACTCCCCATGCAAGAATGCAATCTTAGCATCCATCTGATACATGTCCAAGTCAAGCTGCGCGATTAAGGCCAAAACAAGGCGTAGGGTGGTCATCTTGACCACAGGAGAAAAGACTTTATGAAAGTCAACTCCATACTCTTGTTTAAAATCCTTAGCAACAAGTCTTGCCTTATAAGCCGCCTTGGGGTGCCCAAGGGTACTTTTCAGCTTGTACACCCATTTGCATGGAAAAGCCTTCTTGCAGTTAGGCAATGCAACTAAATCCCAAGTTGTATTCTTATGCAAGGAGTCTATCTCAGACTACATAGACCTCTCCCAAGAGTGATTGTCACCCCTGCGCATAGCCTCATCATAGGTGAGAGGCTCTCTTGCATATGTAACCAAGACATAATGCATCGAGGGCTCAAATTGATCAGGTGGACATCTAGCTCTAGTAGACCATCTTAGTGCAAGTTTTTTTGCATTTCTATCATCCTATCCAAGACCCTGGCCATGTGTCCCAATTGATGTTGTAGGCTGTTCAACTGGCTGGGTAGGAGCGCATGACTCCTCCTAGAATATAACCCTACGTATCTCTACCACCTTCTCGGGCTGCCTATGCATCTTTGCTTCATGGAAGACTACATCATGGCTACGGATGACTTTCTACACCTGCAGATCCTGGAGGCGGTAACCCATTTTTCCTGCATCTCCATAGCCAAGGAAAATGCATTTGACACTCTTAGGATCCAACTTAGTCCGCTTGTCCTTGGGCACCTAGTAAAATGCCTCACATCCAAAGACACATAGATGCGCATAAGACAGAGGTTTCCCAGTCCATACCTCCTTTGCAACTTGGAAATCCAAACCACTGGAAGGTGATCTAGTGATGACATGCACAACTGTACTGACTGCCTCAGCCCAAAAGCTCTGTGGTAGGTCTATATGGCTAAGCATACTACGTACACACTCCTAGATGGTTGTATTCATCCACTCAACCAAACCATTCTCGGGTGGGTTATATGGGGCGGTCAATTGATGTTTAATACCCCTCTTGTCACATATCTAATCAAAGGCACATGACACATATTCTCCCCCATTGTCAATCCTTAGGCATTTCAGCCTATGCCCAGTTTGGTTCTCAACCAATGCAAGCCATCTTTGAAACACAACCAAGACATCTTACTTAAGCTTAATGGGATAAGCCCAGACTTTACACAAAAAATCGTCAATGAATGTCACATAATACTTTGCACCACCCATAGACTGACAGTGCATGGGCCCACAGACATCCGAATGTACTAATGTTGGGGGCTCATTCATGCATGTCCGAGCAGAATTTTTATGTGTATTCCTAGTCTGTCTGCCATAAAGACAATGCTCACATGAATCAAAACATGCATAAGTACTGCAAAAACTAGAAAGAAATTTCATTCCCTTCAAGGAGATATGGCCCAAAACGGGCATGCCAAAGAGATACATGTGGGATGGAACTGACTGACAAAACATGGTCAATAGAGGATCCATCAACTATAAGAGGATAGAGGCTTCCAGCCTTGGCACCTCTAGCAAGCACAAGTCTGCCACCACAGGTGATCTTCCAGACAGAATCCCCAAATGAAACATGAAACCCAGCATCATCAAGATGCCCTGCAAACATAAGACTGTGTGTAAGCACAGGTACATGACATACATACTGTAATAGAAAAGTACTGCCAGTAGAGAACTGCAGTAGTACATCCCCAATGCCAACAATAGCAAGTGACCTGTCATTACCTAGGCAAACTGAACCAGAGACAGTGTGGTAGGAATGGAACCACTCATGGCATGGTGTAATATGAAATGAAGCACTAGAATACAAATGCTAGCCTATGCATACATAGAGTGAATCTTGATCAATGGCATAGCATCACAAAAACTAGCTCTAAGTATGTACTCCCCATCGGTCATCAGTCTGCATGACATTTATCTCCTTAATTTTCACACTGGATATCATAGGCATAATGCTGCGATCAAAGGACTTTTCCTGTACTTTGTCTTTCCTCTTCTCTATACGCTTCTCATTGTGCAATTCATGACACTATGGGTGTATGTGACTCTTCTTGCTGCAATGATGACATACCACATTAGCATTTCTTCCACAAGACTTGTTGCGTGACTTACCACACGACTTAGACCTAGACTTCTGTGAGTCTTTGCCATGGCCATTTCCACAGTCATTCTTGCCATTACCATCTCTTTCTCTAACAGTAAAAGCATGCGACACACGAGAGGCATCCAAGTTCTTACAGTTGATCTCTTCCTATAGAAGAGCACTCTCTACATTAGGAAAGTTCAAAATAGTAGCAAGAGCACATAAGGCAGTGCAAAATACATCCCATGACTCACTTAGAATCCCAAGAAAAAACAATGGAGTAACCTCATCATTGAAGGTAATGCCCTACAAATTCAAGTTCTTGAGAATAGCATGGAATTGGCTCAAATGAGCAGGCATCGTCATATTCTCCTTCATACGCAAGTCCATAAGTTGCTTCAGTCAATACATCTGACTTGCTGGAATTTTCTTATCATAGAGGTTTTTAATTTTATCCCAAAGCTGCCATGCACTTTGTGCTTCCTCAACCACATTGTAATGCACCTGTTCAGTGAGAGACAAGATGAGGGTGGACTTGCATAACTCATCAAGCTCATCCCATTCGTCATCTTGCAGGCTGCTCACCATGCATCCTTAGTGGCTTTATATGTGATTTTTGCACCAATACCTGCCAAACTTGGCTCTTTCAATAGGCATAATTCGTACCATCAAGCTTAGTGATGTTGAAGATAGCACTGTTAGTGGAAGAAAAACCCATAATTTAGTCCAAAACGGTGTACACAGTTCAAAACTGCTTCATGTTTTTTGCTGTAAACATCCAAAATATCACCAAAACCAAGGTAAAATGACCATGAATGGATAATGGTAATGTGTTGCAAAATGCCATCCATGCCTCAAAATTGTTGTCCCAGATTTAATGATGCTGCCCACCAAGTACCATCAAAAGTATATAAAATCGAGATGATTCAGCATAAAATTCCACGTTAGTCCATGCAAAATTGCTTGCTCTAAGAAATTACAGCTAGGTACAATGAGAGCAAATTGTAGGCAAAATGAATTCACCAAATCAACCACTGGCTGTCAAAGCATAACCAACATCAAGTGGACATAAATCAGCATATGATAGTCATACGGACATTGAGCAAACACCCAAGCATGTCAAATGAATCCGTCAGTAAGCCATTACACTCCTTGTGTAATAGGGCAAGTGTACATAACACTTGCAAGACCTGACAAAAATAGGTGTATGCTCAGAGAGTACAAAGCCCAAATTAGCCCAAGTACATGTATGCTCAGAGATTACAAACACCTGACAAAAATAGGTGTATGCTCATAGAGTACAAAGCCCAAATTATCCCAAGTACATGTATGTGGACCACTGCATATCAACCATGCAACATCCAAGTGAAGAAGATCCTAGTCTCAGTAGACTCAAATCTCAAGAGCATAAATTTCCTACTCAATGTGTGTCAAGCATCCAAAGATGCTCCCATTGGTAGCATAGATGCTAGATGAACCAAGCCAAGAATCTCAAGAAAGGCATATGGTAGCACCAGTGATGCAAGATCCAAGACCAAGCATCAATAAGACATCATGAGCACATAGACTCTGTAGCCTCTAATCATAGCATCCATAGACATCAACTGTATCTACAACTTTGGCAAGCCAAGAAATATCCCAAGTAAGCTTCGGGAATCCAAATGCAAGTCAAGACAAGGCTCTAGTAGCAATCGGCTCTAAACAATGTAACTAGCATGTAGTAGTGGCATAGGCCAAGCATGTCAAGACTGGTCAGACATAAGCAAAGTACATGCCATAATTACATCAAAGATGGAGCATCCAAATTCTTTCCAAAGCCGATGAGCTCAAGCTCAATCAATGATCCGATATGAAAGCCAAGTTCAAAGTCATCCCCAAATGTCAATACATCATTGCATACATCCAAGACATAGCCCAAAAAACCAATAGGCATAACCAAAGGTAATCAGAGACACTTCAGCCCACTATTTTACAGTAGTGATTTAATGTTGGAAACTGAGTATTTGTAGGTCCAAATCATCACCAAAATGATGGCAAAGAATTAGTACAACATCCACCAAGCATAGGCATTAATGGCATAGCATACGGGTATGAGACAGTGTATGTAGATGAGCTCTAGGACTTGTACACTTCTGTTGCAGACTTGGACAGACCTACTATGTATATTACAATTAGTGTGTGCTCAAATAAAATTCCCAAAGCTCAAGCAAAGCATCAATACATTGCAGCCAACATTGCCAAGCATTGTTTTAGTGCCCATTGCAGAGAGTAATGACTAGGGAGCCAAAATCTTGTAGTGGAGATGTAGTTTAGACCTACAAGAAAATAGGCGCAAACTGGCATGTTTGCACATCAACACTTCTATGCTTCAATGTAGCTGATGGGGGGACTTGGAATGGTGGTAAAGTTGGCCTACAATAGGCCCAAGCTAGCCTCAAATAGCTCCAGGGAAGGCAGAAGGCATAGGAGCTCCAATGAGCATGAGATATGGCTGCCCCCTTCCTGTAAATACCCTATGTGACCTGTAAACCAATAAAACCTAGAAATAAAATGGAGAAAAACCTCTGATGTGATGCCCTAAGGGTGCCCAAAGGGGCCAGGTAGGTACTCAGGAAGCCGGGGAGTGATGGAAGCTCAAGAGAGTCGGTTATGGTGGCTGCCGGAAAGGAGACCCAATGCATGTAGATAATCAATAGGAAGCCGAAGGCTCCATGAACCAAGCTCCAGTAGTCACTAATCCATTCTCTAATACCAGTTGAAAGGTAAGAAGGATTGAAGCTTGCTTGGAAGAGCTATGGCGGGAGAGCAAGAGCAAGAAAGAGAGAGAGAGAAAATGGGAACTCCAATAATCACAATGTGTGACTGGGCCTTCCTTTATTCAAACTATCACTAAAAGAATAAAGAATAAAGTGACACTGACGGGGGCCCATCACGTGCACTTTGCAATGTGGCAGGTATTGTTAGTGTACTAATACACAAGCGGCTAGGTAGAGATACCTTTACCCCCAACACTTGAATCTCTCCAACAAGGGATTAATCTCAGCAAGTGGCTAAATTGAGAGATTAAGATCGGATTGGCATACCTCTTTAATGCTTGGGAAGACCATTGAAGCGTAAATCATCATGATACTTGATTGCTCCATCAATCAAGTCTGGTTGGTTGGGGCATCCATGGAAGAAGACTTCAGCATTCGAATGCTCCTATTGATGAGGAAGGCTCCCGTGCTTGTCCCTGAGCTTAAACTTCAAAGAGGGGAAGTTTCAAGTGAAGCTTTCATGGCTACCCACAAAGCTCCCATGCAAGCTGAGATCCATGTCTTCAATCTAAGTAGGAGAGGTCAAAAAGGGATTGAGAGATCTCTTGATGGCTCAGCTCTTCTAGGGGTTATGGGTTGGATCAAGAGCTTGGACTAAGCGGTAATGGCTACCCACAAGGGTGTTCAAGAGGAGGTTCAATCGGGGTGTCAATGTCAAAGAGGAAGGGGGGTTAGATCTTGTTGAGGGGGTTCAATCCTTGACCTAGGAGACCAATAGTGCCAAGGGGCAGTAGATTAGGAGCAAGAGTAGGAGGCAGGAGATGGCCAAGAGCAGTAACGCAATTTGCACCGCAAATTGCGGGTTGTTGCCTGATGCTTGGGGCAGGGTTTCCTTGGTCACCCAGGTGCTCCAAATGAAGCTAGAGATGGTGGGGATCAAGTGTAAGTGGTGGGTGGAGCCTTGGAGGTGTCTGGAGCAAGTTTATGGAGGTTATGTGGGCTGGCATCCATGGCAGCTTGGAGGAAGGAGAAAAAAAGTAATTGAGGTTTTTCCCTCTTGCAACTCTTGGGACTCTAAACTTGGCTTGGAATCCTTCAAATTTGCATGAAAAGAAGTGACAACCTACTATTTTAACCATTTTACCTCTAGATATGTCTGAGTCTCTAGCCATAGCTCCTACTTGATCCAAAAAGCTGAAGTTAACTGCAGTCATTCTTGGTGTACATGTACGTGTAAGCTGAGTAACTAGGGTTTTTGGGATTTGAAAAGGAAGAAAGGGAAAAGGGCCAAAGCTTGAAGCTCTGATACCCCTTGT
The DNA here is from genome assembly GCF_053477565.2 of Lygodium microphyllum. Lineage (NCBI taxonomy): Eukaryota > Viridiplantae > Streptophyta > Polypodiopsida > Schizaeales > Lygodiaceae > Lygodium > Lygodium microphyllum. Next base: position 115,058,444 of record NC_141136.1, read on the forward strand.
AATGAATGAAGCTGAGAGGCGAGAGGAGAAGAGTTGAAGAGAGAGAAAGAGAGCAAGAAGAAGAGAAAAAAAGACTAGAAGAGGAGAGAGAAAGACAGAAAAGAGGAGAGAAGGAAGGAGGAAGCCATGGAGGCAGGAGATGAAGGTGAAGAGTACGTTCTTGATAATAACTGGTTGCCCTAATCTGGGGCTCTTACACCTTATATACCTTGGTCAGTGTGACCGGGTGTCTAAACCCTAGTCGGTGTGTATCCCGCCTGTTACACATTGAATTGTCATTGCACATGTAAATTTTCTCCCATTAGCAACCAATTGTAAGCTTCAATTTTACAATTTATTACTCTAAAAAGAACTAGGAGGCAAAATAATTTACAATATTTTGCTCTCATATAATGGTAATTCAATTATATTGAATTTGTCTTTATATTTAGTCATGCTTGGCATTAATCTTTGCATGGTCATTTTATTAATGCTACCTAACAATTTTTTTTGTTAACTAAAGTGATAGAAGGAAAAGTCCATGGTATTGAGTTGGAGTACCATAAATGTTGTGAATTTTATTGAAGAAATTTTTAGGACTAAAAATTTTAACACTATGCTTGTGGACAATGATACAAATAGAAACTAAACATCTCTATTCATGCTCGTTAGGGTCGAGAGGATATGGGGCTGAATCTTCTATAGGCCATACACATGAGTTGATTGGTTTTTCCAAACTACTTGAATAGTGGGATCATGGAAAATACTAAGGGATCCTCAACAACCAATTTGAGAATGGGTGATAGATGACTTAATAGAGGTGGACTAGGTGTAGGCCACCACCAATTCACAATTTTTTGGCATGAATCAACAATTGCCACACATGAGAGAAGTTTTCAATAAATAAAGTAAAAATTGTTAATTTACATTGTAATGGAAGCAAATTTTAGCAAAGTATTACAAATAATATCATGAATCATATAGGTAAAGTATGGCAAAGATATAAAAATCATGCAAATGTGCATTTTGGAAAGGACACGATTGATTTTCCAAGTAATAATCTTCTCATGGATAAGTAATATAAGAGTTATATATTAATTTTAATGATATATCATTGGCTTAGATAGTGGAAGATATTTATGAGAGAGTGAAAGATTGGAAGGATCAAGAAAGAGAACAAAGGATAATTACAAATTACAAAGATGAAATGAGCTATAAGAAAAGCTTATGTTCCAAGCATGAATATTCTAATATGCATCTTTCCATGAGCAAAGGGAAAAAACAAACAAATTCACCACGTATAAGTGTGGATTAATTTTAAGTATTGTGATATTTATGGTTTACATTCTATTCAATGATGTGCTGTTAAAGATTTATATACTTTCTATAGGTATTGGTGACCCCCTTTCCATCCATCCCAATAGAATATGATTTTTTTCACCATACCTTTACTCCCAATATATAAAACACCACTACCTTTAATTGTGTTCTTGTTTTGTGTCAATTCCTTATATCTTTATTTTGAATCTACATACTCGAATTGTACTTAGCACTTCTTTAGAAGCACGAAATCCTTTAGTTCACATCAATATGAATACAATAGTATTTAGAAGCACGAAATCCTTTAGTTCACATCAATATGAATACAATAGTATGTGAGTGTATTATGAGTAGTGATACATCTTTCATTGATTATAATGGGGTATGGGCTTTTAGATATTTAATACACATTTTATATTTATGTGTTAGCTATTAATAATTTGTAAAGATGTATATAGGAATATCTTTTGGAGGGTCCAATTTGAAATTTCAAGGATGTGTGGATACGATCCATTTTGAATCTACATACTCTTGTAGTATTTATCAATTCTTTAGGAACCACGAAATTGTTTGGCTCATACTAATATGGAGAGTTGAGACAATAGAAAGTGAAGGCAATATGAGCAATGGTACTTCTTTCATTGGATGTAATGAGTTATGTTCCTTTATCCCTCTAATACACATTGTATATTTATGTGTTTAGCTATTAATAATTTGCATCTAAGATGTATGTAATGAGTTATGTTCTTTTAAATCCTTAGTACACATTGTATATTTATGTATTTAGCTATTAATAGTTTACATCTAAGATATATGTAATGGGATCTTTTATTGACGAAACTCTCATGGGTGTGTGGATATCATTAGCATGTGTGACAAAACTAATATATTATGTGGTACTTCAAATGAGACTCTAGTTAAATTATTGAAGGTGGATCTCCATTAATTATAATATTAATTGATAATGACAATGGTAGGTGGAGATTCCAAGATTTTTGAAAGTCATGTATTGGCTCTATAAAATTTATGGTAACCTTTTATAGGTGGACACTCTATGTAAGTAAGAGATCTTAACGATAAACAATTCATCCTTTTGGTGACATAGATGTGTCCTCCCTTAGGCAATGTGATATTATTCTCTATGTAGCATGTACATTGTTGAGGAGGATGACTCCATTCATTGTGATTAAGAAAGGGTCACATTTACATGTACACACTTTGAATCTTCTTTGAATGTCCTAACTAAAATTAAAATGGGCACTTTACGTATTTTTTATGCAATTGATTTTTAAAAGTCGAGTGTTTTTATTGATTCTTTAAAAAATACATTAGTAAGAATCCTCACAAGATGTTCTGCACAATGATAGGAATGATTCATGCAATATTTCCTTCCGAAATTGATGGAATACACTATTAAGGCACTATCATATACATGTGGCAAAATCATGGTGGGGTCAAAAACTTCCTCAAGATTCATGTTTCTCCAATTACTTTTATATACAAAGAGTTGGCTTATAAAATCACATTTTGATGTGATGTAAGATATTGAGAATCATTGAGATGTTAGTAAAAAAAATGCATTGGAAAAGTCAATGAAGATGAAGCTTCAACTAAACCAAGGCAACCAACGAGAGTGAAAGCTTGATCAATAGGATGACTCCATATAATCTACATGGCCAAGAGTTCAAATCCTACAGTGAGTGGCTCAATGGTGTCTTACCCTTAGGATGAAAAGATTGCGATGAAGCCTAATCATAAAACATCTAAAAAATTGATGCATTAAAAAAGACATTAAAGTAAGGTAGTATTGACTTCAACTATTCTATGTTACTTAGTGATTAATATTCCTGATGATTTTCTTTTGCCTTGAATAAGCAAACTAAATCCTCTTGTGATTCTCATTTTACTACGTAAAATACAAGTAGAAAATATTGGGTTAACTCTTGTTCACTTCCAAGAGGTAGATGTAATAATCAATGGATGCTTATTAATGTTATTTTTTAAATGTGAGAAATTTCGTACATTTTTCCTAAGACTGGTAGATCCTTTAGATATAATGGGGACTATTCTTTTGTGAGGATATTATCTTACAAATTCAAGATGACCTTGTCGAAAACAACATGCTATCGACATCGAAGAAATCTTGTGAAAGGACATCATTGTGGAATCTTTTCATCACCAAAAGTTGCTTTAAAATTTTCTTTAGTTACCTCTTTGATTTGAAAAAATAGTTTCTACCTAAACATCCTTGTAGGTGAAAACCACCTTTGCACAAAGACATCCTTGTAGATTAAATGTATTTGGGAGAAAATTCCATGAAACGAAATTTGTTGAAATAGTCAAATATCCAAGATCTACTACATGATACAAAGATAAACATATAAACATATATTTGAGTATATAATGTTGAATATAGTAAATAATATTTTATATCTTTGTTGACATTTATTTTTGAAATGTTAATAAATTTTATGTGCAATGAATGGCATACATTAAGATCTCGTTGCAAGATTGAATTACTAAGTAGATATGAAGATTAGCATATTGACAAGGTATTCTTAGAAGATTGCAATTGTGTCATTATAGTCTAGTTAGGTAACACTTGCAATAAATTGATTGAGGTTGATATATTTCTTTTGATTCTTTTTGAATAAGAAAACCATTGGCACCCAAATGAGATTTTTTTATTATAATTATATTTTTTATTTTCCACTCTATTTAACACGTAGAATCTATTATATTACTTGTTTTTCTTTTCACATATGCTTCTCAAACTTCATTTACTTTTTTGTCTCCTCATTTCAGTTTATGCAAAATTCTTAAATGAGATTCTGAATATTTAGGATTCCTTTTCATTGAAGTTTGCAATGTATTGTTCTTTTGGAGATGTGAAATTCTAATGTACAATATTACTCCTATACGATTTTAAATTACACTACAACAAAAAGGCTCCATAGACGCGCTTGTAGACGCAATATTTGAACCGTGTTAAGAAATGTCGGGCATGTTTATTACCGCGTCTACTGCTGCGTCTAAAATTTCGCATCTAAAAGCGCGCTTATAGTGAGAGTTACATGCCCATATAGACGCGCGTATTGACGCGCTACACAAATATATAATCATATTTATAAAAAAGTGGATATATTCATATTGTGCATCTATACACGTGTGTATCTGCGCGTCTAAAAAAGCGTTTACTCTGCAAGTTTTTTATGAGAATAGACGTGCATTTATCCTGCAATTTAGACACGCTAATAGATGTGTAAAACAAAGGTGTGAAAAAAAAAACCAGAGAGCATGTGGCTTTGCCACATGCTCTCTGGTTTTTTCCCCCCATCAACATCAAATTGTATGCTTAGGGAAAACAGAGAAAGATTATTTCGAAGATTTTTGTACTGAAAACAAAACAATGTATGTAGAACATGAAATTTTATATATATAGATGAAACGTTTTTACATGATGAGTTCTAGTGCTTGTGACCTCAAGCATGGTCATGGTCGCAAGCACTAGCTGAAAGTAATACATATCAAAAATGAAAACTACAAGCCAAGGGGAGGCATGCATGCATGGGGCTCCTCTACATCTCCTCAGAAGAGGCATCATCATCGCTACCACCACCGCTGCCTGTGCCACTGCCGTTGCTGCCACCGCTACTACTAGTCCCCCCTTCGTTATCCTCAACTGCATCAGGGTTCGCCTACACAAAGGATTAAGGTATATAAATACCATTACAAACAATAAATTAGAGTTACCTATAATTTTCATGTAAAAAATAAAACATACCTCTTCTGGTTGTGGAATCCTCATGGCACGATTATATTGCTCCTCCGTGATGAGTCCCTCCTCGTAGAAATGCTGCCAAGTGAACGCCCGATTATGACCTCGATGGTAGTCTACCTCTCTAGGAGTAGGCATCCTACCAACGATATGATACTACAAAACAATTTGAACATACAACATATTAGAACACACTACATAATGAAGTGAAACAAATTATAAATTTTAATTTTTAAAAAAATCAAATAATACTTAGAAACTCAGCCTCCCATGACTCCCTGCCACCCAATCCATAATGCGACGATCCCATGGTTGCCATCTGGATACGTCGCGCCTCTGCATGCTGGCGACTTGTCATTTTCTCTACTGCTCTCTTGTTGGCCTCTTTCCACTCCCTGCGGTGGCAATTGGGTGGTTGGCCATATCCAGGGCACCCCTGCTCTTGTCTCCATAGTGACTCCTTGGCGTGCGTCATAAGGTGAGACCTCTTGTTATGAAGCGCGTCTCTCACCTTTGACCGTCCCCAATCATCTGAGAATCGTGAATTCTCGGGATTAGGGTACCTTCTATGTACTGCCCGCAGCACCTCTTGCCACAAACCATTTTTTTGGTGCTTGAAAGGAATCATGCAATCTTTGTATGTGGCATGCACGACATTCCTCAAGTAGGCTATCACTTCCCTCCCCTTAGAGTCATGCAAGATACCACTAACATCAGTGAGACAGAGTAGTACATTTGTGGAGGCTCACCTCTCTCATTTCCCGGTGAGGGTGATCGAGAGCCACCTCCTAGGCAACCCCCACAAAGCCCTCAACCTCCTCGTCCTCCCGCACGACTCTCCCTCCTCCCTCGACGGGCACTACCCTCTACCTCACTTGATGCACGTGCTTCGACTGATCCATGTACTTCAGCTGATCCCTGTGCATCAGCTGATCTGTGTGTATGCATAGTGCGTGGAGTACCTGTTAATAGAGGTGTGCCAAGGTTTGGTATTTGTGCGGTAGTACTAGGCAAAGATGTGATAGGTGTCCCAGATATCACACTGAAAACCTCCTCTACAGTGGGAGGGCGACCAAGATAATTGGTCATCTCCCCCATGAATTGCTCCTTGTTTAGAAAACCTCCAAAAAAGCTACTAACACCTCTAGAAAACTCCGCTAAGGTGTTGTTCATGCGTTCCAACTCAGGATCAGTGCTGGAAGATCCAGGATTCCACATCTACATAAGAAAAATTATATTACCCTGTGCAGATAAAACATATTACATACTGCATCTATATCTATGTCTCTGTGTGCGTCTGTCAGCGCGTCTATTTTCGCGTCTATACCTGCGTCTACACTATCATCTGGACGTGCTGACAGGCGCGCACAATCAGACCATTTTTTTCAAACTTGGTTAAAAAACACGCAAAAAAACCTCCATATATTACAGTCTATAGCATGTAAAGAGAGAGAGAGAGAGAGAGAGAGAGAGAGAGAGAGAGAGAGAGAGAGAGAGACAAATAGACAGAGAAAGCAAACAAGATTGAGAGAGAGAATAAGAACTCACATTCTTTGCTTGTTTCGACGGGTGGCAGCTAGGTTGCAAGCTTCTTGTCCTCCTTCTCCCTTCCCTTGGTAAGTTGCTTGAATCCTCTTCTCTTCCTTGCTGTTTGGCTCTTGTTCTTTACTCTTTGACTCTTCCTTCCTCGTGTCCTCTTTTTACTCTTATTTCCTTTCCTCATTGTCTTCATGAAGTGATAGATAGACATGATTAGTGATGTTGAGCTCGAACTGTAGAAAACGTGCAAAAAACGCAAGAAAGCACTAGTTTGAAAAGAAATCCACAAAATTTTTTAAATTTTTTAAATATTTACGTAGCGTGTCTGTAAGTGTGTGTAATTGCACGTGTATATGCGCAGATAATACTTATTACACGCGCTGACAGACACGTAGTAACAATTAAACTGATTAGATGCTAGCTTTTGGTTGTTTTTGGATCAACATGACATGACTTTCCTAGTCTTTCAATATCAAAATGTTTGCCTCCATGTTGTAAGTATCAATGCATGCATTTAGGGAATATGACATATATACCAAATGATCCAGGTGTAATTATGTCATCATCTTCTACTAGTATGGGACTAATTAACAATGTATGAAATTTAGGTAAGGATTTTCATAGCCATAAATATATTAATTAGTAGAGTGACTATGTAGACTAATTAACAATGTATGAATATTTACATACAGTTCATCCTTCCAATTAGCATATCCCATTGTGTTTCGAAAGATGTGCGTGATATCATTTACAAGATGGGTGAGCTTGCAAGGTATGTGTACTTTATACTTATTTTTTAGTTTACATATTACATACATCACATAGTAAACTCGCTTGAATTTATGGACAAAACTAATCATCGTTCTCAATTGCATGTTGGCTAATTTGTGAGTTTGAAGGAAATCGATCCAAATACGTTGTAAGAGGCTCGAGTATGGTCCATTGAGGTGGTTTGTTTGGTGGAGGAAAATTTGCCTCGCTCCATTTTGACTACTCAAGTACACTTACTCGTACATTTGATTGATGAGATCGCAAATTGTGGGGTAGTTCATGCAAGGTGGATGTTTTTTCTAGAGCGCTTTATGAAAACCCTAAAAGATTTTGTAAGGCCAAATTATCCACGACTATGAAAAGATGATGAATATTTGAGGATGACCTCTATAATACCTCAAGGAAAAGGAATGAGCAAAGTGGACTCCTCTTTACCACAACTATAGAAAAATGATGAAGATTTAAGGATGACCTCTATAATACCTCAAGGAAAAGGAAGGAGCAAAGTGCTAATGAAAGAGAAACTTCGTAAGTTAAATGTATTTTGTGTGCTTAACAGCGAAGTAATGAGCAAATGGGTGACACTATATAAAGAAGCAAGGGCAAGAAGAGTAAGCGAAAGGCAAGCATTTCGTACTAGACATGGACGTAATGTCCCATATCCAGAACATTTAAGTGCGCTTCCACGTCATATTGATATAGATTGGCTACATGAAGAAATGGAGAATATGGAAAAAGAGGAGGCGATGGATATATCGCAAGAGGAGTGGGAATACGCACGAGGTTGCTTATCAAAGGTGAGACATACTTATAATTAAATTATCTTTAGTTATATATGATATAATAATTTCACATGTTTCATCTTTAACTAAATCATTAATATGATATCAACAATGTACTACTAGTGCACATTGTTCAATGCTATTTGGTGTGAAGGCAAACATTTTCGAACTCAACGTATAGATGATAAGAGAAATACCCAGGATTGTGGTATCCTTGCAAACTTCCAGGATACCAATGGCACCATGAAAGGTTATTGTGGCTTGATTCAAGATATTTTGAAGCTTGACTTTAGGCGATTTTTTATATATGTGCTAGATGTGAAGTGGTTTAAAGAAGTAACAACGTGTGAGCATTGCACAATTAGATGTCATCCAAGTGGTTTTGTAGTGATTGACTCTACAAAATTTCACCAAGGCTAGAATGACACATTCGTACTACCTCAACAATGCGAGCAGGTATATTAGAAGCTATTTATTTTTATATATATTACTTCCTGATACATTCTCAAAATACAATAAATATCTAAGTTGCTTACTTTTTGTTTTTTAAATGCAGGTTGTGTATCACCCAATGGTAAACAATAACCGATGGTGGCACGTCATCCCCATATCTAATTGTTCAAAACCAATATATGGCAATGCTACCAACATAGAGATAGTTGATGACAATCCAACAATCAATGATGATGCAATCAATGATGATGCACATGATGATGCCATGATTGATGATATACATGATGCAGTGCAAGATGATCCCCGGGAGGATGTTCAAGGAAGCACAAAAGAGGATAACAATATGGTTGCAGATGATGATGAAGAAATTGAGCATAGCAATACTTCTGATAGTGGGATAGACTTATTTGTTTCATTGCCTATTGGTAACATAGACCTAGAGGTAGATAGTCTAGCAAGGGCCGATCTCATTGAAGATGAGATTGATCATTCATTGTAGCATATATAATTAGCTTTGAATGATTGGATGTATATTTGTAATACTCAGAAAGAAGTAAAGTTGGTAATGTATTCAAACAAATACTAGCTGTTAAGAGGTTTGGTCATATTTAGGGACTTTATGAGAAATGAAAAATATGTGCGTTTATTTTCGCATATATAGGCGCGTTTATTATCGCGGATATATTGACACCTTCTGTATACTAGCATAAATAGATACGCTGATACGCGCGCTTATAAACGCGCCCGCTTTTTTGCGTGTACAGTGCGCGTTTATAGGGCCTTTCTCTTGTAGTGTTAACAAGTCTTCACATAAGCGAGAGAAGAAAGAAATCTCATTGAAGGTGATGGGTATTTGTGATGTGGATGAAATGTATGCATCACTTTCAAAAGTCATTTTAGATCTAAAGTCTAGTTATAAGAGCCCCTTCAAAAAGTGCTCATGTGGATCAACATAAAAAGATCTTATTTGTGCTTATGTACTATGGACTTTGAAGACAAAGAAGATTCATATCATAGGAAAGTTTGAGGAATAGCATGCACAATCTCTCCAAAATTATGGATTAATGTTACTTTTATTGAAAATGAATCTATTGCTTCATAGTAATATTTTGAGTTCGACTAAGCAAAGCTTAGATTTTGAGCTCCTCTAACATCTAGCTGGAAGAAGAGATATTGGTATTCCAACATTTTCCATGTAGGAAGGTACATGTAAAGAAGACCCAAAGCATTTCCCTTCCTAAGTTTGAACAATTCCAACATTTTCATCTGAAGCATTTCTAAAATGGAGTGGAGCACTTAGTGAAAGAGATAAAGAAAGATTCATAATCATGGGAGTCTTAAGAAGAAAATGGCTATGGAATTCATTGGAATCGTTGGAGCTCAACCATAAGTGTAATTATTTTGCATAAATGGATAAATCCTTCATTTTTAGCATCTATGAAAACAATTGGATCCTTAAGTTCCTTGTTCACATCCTCAAGTTTGAAGAATCATCATCAAATGAATATTTTTCTACACATTTAAAGCATAAACGTTTTTCCTTTCACTCCTTGAAGAGATCTACAAGGATGAATTTTTATGCACATTGAGCTATAAAATTCTTGGATATGTTTTTAGCTTGTTTATTCTCTACTTTAGGGCTCTTTGCTAGTCTAAAATTGTCTTGTGATGTTGATGCATTAAATGGTGGGTAAGTAGACCTTCTAGGGCTATTATCAGGCACATCATTTCCACATAATTTCCCTAAGACTATCCTTGTCTCATAGCAGTCCTTGGATATCCATCAGATGACTAAAATTATGGATTTTTTTAATACTTCCTTGAGTACATTTTAGCAAACTCAATAACTTTGAATAGATTGGTAGAGATTAGACCATTACATTAGCAAGACAAATTAGGATTTAACCCATACATATACTCGTGTAGCTTGGCATCGTCTCACTAATGATTTCCACGTACATGGTAAGGTTGAAAAATTGATTTGTCAACCATAACACTTCATATGACCTTTACCAAATCTTTTTCTTTCTCTTGTGTAGCAAAGTAAAGTGTTCAATTTGCTAATAAAAAAATTGTTGACTCCCATTGGGTGTTCTACACAATGAAGACTATATTTCTTGTTTTTAAACATTGTTAATCTTGTACAAATTTCTTATAACTTTTCATTTATAAGTCAAATCACCAAGATTTATGAAGGAAAAATGCAACCTAATTTTTTGAACTATAGATTTCTAAAGGATGTTAGGAAAAATATCTTGAAGTTTTTGTCTTAGAAAAACTTTACACATGCTATAGTACCATTTTTCTTCATGCAGTTTTCTGCTATCATCAAGCTTCTAAACTATACATCTTCATATACTTGCTCTATTTACTACCAAAATTAGTAGGCTCGTTATTTAGGTTTGAAGAAAACTTTGGATATTCTTAAGACCATCAAAATCTCTTCATCAACACTATATTTCAAAGTACTACATTTGTCCAAAATTGTTATTTATAGTAATCTTTTCTATAACTTTGTATTTACATTAAACTTATGAGATAAAATGATTTACCTGATTATGAAAACGTATTTCTTGAGAAAAAACCCATTGGTTCTATTCTTATGAAGCATTCCATCTATATTTTTTGCAAATATGTTCCCTTTTCAAACTTTTCCTTGCCCATGAGTGGTCCCTCCTATCTATCTAAAAGGTAGAATCTAGATGATTATCATATCTCAAAACTAGCATTCCCTCAACAAGGTCCTTTTTCTTTAGCTAGCATTAAACCATTTCTTAAATTTTGAAATTTATTATTCATAGAAGGTCATTGGCTATTGCCTATCAACCTTTAATGCATGCAACTTTATCCCTTTATCAACTTCTAACTTGAGCTTATCTAATTTACGTCTCTTTATAAACTCCATTGTGAGAAACATGACATTCATAAGTATTACAACCTCTTGGCTATATGCTAAATGAAAAGGAGTAAATTTTGTGATAGTCTTTTCAATGATTTTAGATGATTTTGCAAGCCCACAAGGTTTGATGTGCTCCATTACACTAAGAGTAATAGGCAATGTCAAACCTATGCTTCAAAATCCAACTCTTTTTGTCAACCCACTTACTAGCTTGTTTATGAAACCAAGGTGCTAATCTCAGTGTTATCTTGAACTTTAACATATATTCTCTATCAAAGTGCTAGACTACATCCTCTTTCTTGCATTTGTGGTGGCTTTACCATTTATTCATGTAATCCACTATACCAAGGATAAATGTTTCCTACCTTCGTACCATGACAAGGTCCATGAAAACCAAACCTCACTTTTTGATCCACAAGAAAAAAAGATTTTAGCAAGTTTTCAAAATCAAAACCCTCTTAACACATGATTGACAAAGATGGAAACTCTTACACTAGTAAGCAACATCAACACTTAGACTAGGCCAAGTAAGTTGTGGTAACATTATTTTCCTTTTACTTAATTCAAATCCAAAGTAATGTTCACATCCTTTGTCATGACAAGTGGACAAAAAAGTAGGAATTTCAAAGCTATTTAGTATCCTTCTAAGTACATTGTCAGCCCCTCTCATATAAAACTAATAGTTTGTAAAATATATATGGCTTGGCCTTTCTAACAGTTGCATAATCTTTTATACTTATCAACCAAAGATTTCAATTTCCCAATTTTCAGAGATTCTTCTATCAAATGAAGAAGTTACTTGCCTTCATTCCTAGGGTTATCTACCCTTATGGCAACTTGAAATGACATAGCTAGCTCATGAGCTCTACTATTATTTTCTCTCTCAATATATCAAATTTCAAATTTTTGTAGCTCCTTTATCTTAAGTAGCCAATCCCTTAAAACTTCCTTGTTAGCTCTCAAACATTCTAGACTTGTTTGACTACTCAAATAGCATCTCTTTTTGCAACTAGCTTTTTATATCCCAAATAAATAGATTATTTCAAACCATGATATAAACTTGCATATTCAACCTAATTATTACTTTGTATTTTTTAACTCTCTTGACTTCCTTTAAAGATTTCTTGACCTCTAGCATCCAAAAGTTGAGTACTTTTCCAATTCTTATATCTCCAAATTGGCATGATATTTTTTTCATTAGCATCAATATTGAAAAGAAAAATTTGGAGATACTTTTTTTCATTAACATCAATATTGAAAGGAACGTTTTTGGAACTATTCTAATGCAAAAAGGGAAGAAAATTTCTAACATGAAACCTCTACTTTATATAAGCAATTTTTTTGGATAGGAGAAGAGGGGGCTAGTATATGAAGTTAAAAAATGGAATCCTGCATAATTCAAAAGCCTTTTATGCCATCTACACCACATGTTGATGGTCTTGTGAAAATGCTCTAGGATTCACTAAATGATTATTTTTCATGTAAGAATTTAAATTCACATGGGATATTGTTAATTAGTTTGATATCTTAACCTGTATCATTAACAAGATAGATAAATCTTACATCCTACACTTCTTGAGCCTTAACCCTAGCCACATTTTCTTGAGTTGTACTAAGTCTTCTTAGTTTTGGAGCTACTAGTCTCTATCCTTATTTCAAGTTAATATGATGCATACTGTATGAGTAGCTCTCATGTGGTAGTACTTAGTAGAAAATTTCTTAAAATATCTCAAAAACTTGGAGTCGTTACGGTCATCATATGGCCGTTCTACGAGATCTACCTTACTACACTTTGATGCTTCAATCTCTAGTAGGCAAAGTTAACACTTTTAGATTGGCCCTAGATGGAGGAAGTGGTTTTGGGAGGTGGTGCAGAGATGTAGATGCTATGAGCCTATGGTTGATTGCTACTTCTTGCTCTCATATAGGCTCTAGAGAGGGCAGCACAAGTGGGTGTTGTTGAGGCACTGATGCAGTATTCCCGTCTCATTGGTCTAGCGGACACTTTTCACCTCCAAGGTTTGTCACACCTGTAGGGATGTCTACTCTCGTAACTCTAGGTTTTTCTCAGGTGTCCTACAAGGTGGCACCCCTATGGGTGCTACACTAAGAGATACCACCCCTACAAGTATTCTAGATGTATAGGGATCTTGTAGTTATGTCCAAGAGCGTAGTCATAGCTGAAAGAGATCACACCTTAGACATATCCTAGTAAGGCAGAGATACCTTGTAGATGGAAAAGCATGCACTATGATCATAAATGATGAGGGGAGGAGAGTGATGGCTTGCATGAGAGAGTTGTGCCAACAAGTGTTTAGGCACAAAATTTTAGACCATTGAAAGAATATAGCGGAGGGAAGTAGGACTATAGTAGTATCCTTGCAGAAGGAATTTCCAGTATATCTATGATAGCAAAGAGATTTTCCACTAGGTGGATCATGGATTGTATGTGTGCATACATGTCATATAGATGATCAGATACACGCAAGGAAATCAAGAGTGGTGCCTCAAAGATCGAGTGATTGGATGCTAAGGATTGGCAGAGAATCAAGGAGGAGGCCACAGACTCTCCAAGACAATGGTGACAATAGGTGGGAGGTGTTAGATATGCTTAATGCCCACCCTCATAAGGTGCCACCAATGATCCATGGTGCTCAAAGTTGTAAGGCCCCCAATATGAGGATAAGTTAAATGTAAGTCTGGATATTGGTTGAGTCTTGACTTGTATATCAGATGAGGTCTATGTGATTAGATGGCAAAAAAGTGACCATTGTGGGTCTAGTCTTTGGGTTAGATTGAGTAGTTAAGTTGGTAGCAACTCAAGGCACATTGCATCGAGTTGCAGGGTAAGGGAGTTAAAAGGGGCCCCTATTTTGGGGTCTGAGGGCCACAGAAGTGGCCCTTGCCGGAGTGTCCCAGGGGGGCGAATGGCCCCCCTAGCGAGGGTTCGGGGGCAACGCCCCCGGCCCGACAATAAAGGGAATATTCCCTAGCCGACTAGTGGAGGCTCATATGGTAGGTCGGTCAAGCCGACCTAACTGCCTTCACGGGCTATAAAAGCTAAACCCCTTCACAATCATCGATTATCTATCTTTCACCCATTCAGAGTTGTTCTAGCTAGCCTTAAGCTCTTCACCTATCTTCTGTCTAGATCGCCATCTAAACTTCACAGTGGAAGCGCACGGGTGGACATAGAGCCATCTTTGTATCAATTGTTTGGAGCTAGAGAAATTGTCTAATTCTCCTCTTGTCTATAGTGTACTCTCTGTCTCTATCTCTTTCTCAGATTCTATTCGATGAGCTGTGTAATTTTAACAAGAGGCAGCGAGGTACGATTGGAGGTAGGGACCGTGCATCATTTGGGGAGTGGGGGCCATAAGACTTATTTGGAGGATTTTGTAAGTTTTCTTTTGGTTCTTATCACTTTCTTATTTGGAAGATCACTTATACTAAAAATCTTATTCCTAGCAACACTACTCTATTTTCTTTGCAGCCCTTTATCACAAACCATGATCTTACAAGTTTGGACACTCGATATGTAGAGAGACACGGTCTCACAGCACTCATTGATAGATTATATGTGTGCAACAATCCTCTTTCTTAATTTTTGTAGTTCTTTTGTAATTCATTATCCATTGTGGACTAATGTCTGGTTATTTATATTGTAGAGTTCATTTGATACTCCTCGAATGGCGAGGAGATGTAGCATGTGCTTGGATTCGTGGAGCACACATCATTTTCTTTTTTGGCCTTGTGATCCATGTAGCGTTCCTGAGATATATTTCTTATCCTTTGTATAAACTTGCCTTTTGCAATATTTATAGATTATTTCCATGTTTGTTTTGGACTCTCCTCTTCATACTTCCATGTAGTTTTATGAGTTATCATCATCAATCTTGTACTTATTTGAATATTGAATCAACAATCCTTTTTTTCCAATATCTCATGATGCACCTGTCAAGATAATGATTACGTATTCAATGTGTAATTTTTTAATGAAATATTATTCAACACATGGTGTTGAGAGGTGCTGCCTTGCCACTATTTTTTTTCTCTACAACCATCGCCATTCACATCACTACTTTATTGCATGTGTTGCTATTTGAGTCAGTATATACATCAAAAAGCATCGCTATTAGCATCATAATAGCAACACTTATTGTAACAGATCTATAGAGACGTCTATACTGATGCTTTTAGCAATGGCAAGGACAATTTTTTTTAATGAATATTTGCATTGCTTTCAACATCGTTATGTGGCATGTATCTTGTAGTGACATATGTCTTTTAGCTTCTCATCTTGATCTTATTTTGGCTCCCAAATCCAAACTTAGTAGTGCATTTGCCATTACTTATTTAGGTCATCTTCTTACTTTTTAGGCTTGTAGATCTGTCTGATAGTAACCAAGGTTTAAATTAGTTCAAATTTGCTGAAGAAATCCTCTATCAATTTGGCTTAACCTCCATTAAACCAGTTGTTACTCCACTCCCTATTCCTAGTAACTTATCCCTATTTGATTGCCTAACTTCGCATAGTGATCATAAATATATATATATATATATATATATATATTGCAATTTCCTTATAGGCAGCTTTGGGGCAAACTTTGTTATTTTGTTATAGGTTCTTGTCTTGATTTGTGCTTTAGTATCAATTTTCTTTCAAGGTTTATGCATAACCCAGGTTTCAAACATTGAAAGGCCCTATTTTGAGTAATTTGAAACTTATCACATACCCACATGCTTGGCCTTTTGTACTCTTGCTCCTCCAACCCGAGTCCTTTAACAGCCATCATTGGCTAGTCCAACTTGGAGGGGGGGATAAGAGACTCACTGATTGACTACGTATTTTACCTTTGTGCTTATAGGAGCAGTAGCTGCTTGGCATTCGAAGAAATAATTTCTGTTATACTATCGTTTGCTGCTCAGGTCGAGTTCGTAGCCATTGCAACAACAAAAGAAGGTTTATGGATATAAATGTTGATTGAATAATTGAAGCTTGTACCTCGGCCAACACTGGATTTATTTTGTGATAATACTTCATGTATATATTTAGCCAAGAATACCAAGCACAGAGAGAAAACAAAGCATGTGGATCTTAAATACCATTTTATATGAGAGCTACTTGAAGATGACAAATTGGAGTTGTAATATACACAAACAGATACAATGTGAATAGACTTCTTCACAAAGTTACTTCTATTAGGATCAAAGCTCAGTTCCTATTGTGAAAATTTAGGTCTTATAAGTTTAGAGTTCAAGCATTAAGGGGATAAATTGAATATTAATGCATCAACTCTATTGTAATTAATAAAGTCTAAACTGTGTTTATTGAAACAACACATTTATGAAACAAATGGTCACAAATGCTTGTTTGTCAAAAATATAATTAGAGATATATCAAATAATACAATTATTTTCTTTCTCGTCTACTTTGCGTATACTTTGAGAACAATGATCTCCTTGCATTGTATTCTGTTATCGGATTCTCACACTACTCCCTTGAAATAATGATGATCCTTTGCTCTAGCCTCCCTCTAATGAAGACTGCAGCCTCCATAGCAACTGACTCTTGCTGTGACAATGGTGTCAACTATGAACACTACAACTCCTCATTCCCTACAACTTCACCATCCCTTTGGACAATTACCCTCTCATTCATGGCCAAGCTTCTTGGCGACTCATATGACTATAGGACAGGCTTCTCTCCACCATTGATCTGTTATCTAGCTAGAATTATAACATTTGCATGGCCGTTTGTTTCAAAACTTTCCCTTGAGGCTTGCAGGTCACGCATTCATCACTCTAATTGATGATGGCACATTTTGATAGTAGAATAT
The DNA here is from genome assembly GCF_053477565.2 of Lygodium microphyllum. Lineage (NCBI taxonomy): Eukaryota > Viridiplantae > Streptophyta > Polypodiopsida > Schizaeales > Lygodiaceae > Lygodium > Lygodium microphyllum. The sequence continues at coordinate 115,075,805 of NC_141136.1, forward strand.
CATTAGCCTCTCCTTTGTAGGATCCTCCCTTTTGCCCCTAGATCTGGTGATGATGGGGGTGGTTGGCTAAACAAAAGACCCCTATATGCAACAATCATTTGCCACAATTTAACGTCCCTTTTTATCATGCAATCAGCTAGAATAAAAACTTAATACTCTTAAAGTATACTACACTAGTACACCAGACCTTTTCTTAAATAAAAATGAATAAGGAAATGATAAATATAAGATAGTTGGTTTCTTTGTTCTGTGTATGCCTTAGGCCAAGGGTCTATTCTCATCCTCATTGATTATGAGAACCTCTCATTATGTATAAATGGGGACCTTCGACCTTTATTTTTTTTATTTTTATTACCCAATGCTTCTTGGGTTTCCTCCTCTTTACCCTTGAGTCATAAACTTAATGTTGATGTTGCCTTGTCATGCCAATGTGAATTGATACCATCAACTAGGAGAAGTTTTTTGACTTATTTAGATAGACATGACATTGCCAAAAAATTCATGATAGCACATTTTGTGTGTCAAGCCTATTGAAATAATAAGAGCATGCCCAATGGTCATGATGTCAAGATCGTAGAGCATGACAGTGTTGTATAAGTTTAAGATAGTTTTTAGTTTTTGTGTTGTGTATATACTTAGAATTTATTAACCATTAACTATAGCTACTTTAAGAATAGTGAGTATTCTTTCCATAAGGTACAAGTATATAGGCTTTTAGATGCTGAATTAATACTTTAGTGAATTCCATCCCTATATTTTAGTAAGTTTAATTTCTATGGAACTAACCTATTATTAATGAGTGTTTCAAGTGACTTTCTATGGAAATTACCTATATTTTAGTAAGTTTAATTTCTATGGAACTAACCTAATTATTGTTGATGAGCCTTTCAAGTGACTTTCAAACTACGTCTTGTATTTTGGCAAGCTTTTTTCCTTTTTTTTCTCTCATAAAATGTCACTTAGAGTTTTGTTTTTCTCTTGCTTGTGGTGGGTAGTGAGTTAGTTAGGAGACACTCAAGTATATTCTAGGATATCCATTTTCAAGTGGCTTGATTTTGTAAGAAGCTAGGAAGATTATATATTTATGTGTAATTATTAATAGTACCTTGTCACAAATGACATAGCTATAAATAGGTGAGACATATAAATTTTTAGATTTTTGGACATTAATACATTTAATTTCTCTTACCTCACCTCCTTACTCATAGATTCTATGGCTTCTCTCTCTACTTTCCTAACTTTCTAGTTTTTCTTTCTTCATCAGAGCATAGGATTTTGATCGATTTGATTTTCTCATTTTTATACATATTTTCTCCAAATTTTCACCATTCTTGGACAATAGGTACAGGAGCCACATGGCAGGTACTTGCAAGTGTTCTACTTAGAGTAGAGAGTAATCTTGAACCTGTAACAAAGATCTTGGAGAGATTTGGCCAACAAATCGTGGCTAATATGTATCCATTACAAGCTATTTTGAAGGTAACTTGGTGAAATAGATGTTAACTGGACTTTGAAGAAGAATAAACTATGGTTACTTTTCAAAGAGAGGTTTCTCTTTCCCCTTTCTTTAAGTATTGTCAAGCTTCCATGCAGTTTTCTGTAGAGATTTTTTTCTCCTTCACTGATCTATGCTTCCCTTAAATAATGGCATGCATAATGGCCTTCCAAACTTCAAATGCTATAGGTACCATACCATTTTGTTGATTGTGTGGACAACCATGTACGCGGGAAGATAGCCCAAAATTTACACTGATTTTTTAAGCAACTTTACCATTTCTCCATCTCCTAGATAGATTGATGCTTCTAAATCATCATTGGTACAATATACTTCAAGTCTTTGACGTTTAGACTCTTAAATGAAGCTCTATTTCTCATCCTTTTACTCTCTTGAAATCCTAGTATGCAATCTAAGGGCAACCATGAAAACTTGAGTGCAAGCTTCAACTTCTCTCAAATATATGAAAGATTGTTGATCATTTCAACCCTAAGACTCATTCTAGTGAGGATTCCTTGAAGAAACTGCAAGGATTGAGCCAAGATTCAACCTTCCTCAAGAGCTTCCATGGAGTCAAGATTTGGGGGAAATAGGTACAATGCTTCAATCTTAAGCTTCCAAGGTTTCAAGATTGCTTCTAAGCATCCAATGAATAAATATTGAAGGTTATTTTAGCAACATTGAGAAACCGAAGGCTTAATCAAGCATTCAGGATGATTCAAGCCTTCATCAAGCTATGCAAAAGGTATTTCTCTTCAATCATTGATCTCTTTCATTTATCCAATTGTTGAGCCTTATCCATTTGTTTGAGAGATTAAAGAATTGAAAAGTTTCCATAAAATTTCATCCCATCATTGCTTAAATCAACCCATTCATGGAGTGCATTGCATACTTGATTCAAATAGTTAATTGGAAGCTCTCGCTTGAGTTTTCAACATTATATTCAATCTTATTTGTTAAAGCCCAATTCATTGGTTAAATTTCTCAATCTAATCCAATGATTTACTAATGATTATTTGATTTGTGGAAAAATATATCATAATCCATTGTAAAGGGTAAGTCAGCAATGAATCACTATGTGGTAAGACCCTCTCCTTATTCATTTTGCCAATTTCAATCTTATTGCATCTCATGGAATGAGTTCAATGAAAATTTTAGTTAATGCATATCATGCTAATTGATTAGAATAGCATATCACTCTCATGTTAAGATTCTGAAGAAAAGGGTGGATGCTAAGGGAGATAGTGGGACAATAGAAAGGTGACCCTCCCCCACTATTAAAAATCTCGAAGGGGTGCAACCAATTGACCTCTACGGTGAACTTTTCCCACCTCCTAGTGATTCAAAGCCCATGTAGGGATCCTATCCTACCATTTTATCTTACATAGGTATCATGAGTGGAGAATTGAATATTCAAGCACTCTCAAAGTTTCAAGTATCTTGAAGATTAAAATAGAGTGAAACATGGCTTACATAGGACACTGCAGGGTATAGGCAGGTCACTACATGTACCATTTTCATTATTGGGATATAGGTGCAAATACTAAAAGTTTCCCACAAGTCCTATACAACTCTCCATAGGGTTTGAAAGCCCTTAGGTACAACCGTTTTTTCTCTCATAGGTGGAAACATGGTACTTAGAGGTTAAAATAGCATGTGGGTCTGGACAATTCAGTCTCAAAGATTGGATTACAATTTTTTTCTAAATTTATTATAATGTGCTATAGCTCATCTCAAATAGGGCATTGTTAGATTCATTTTGAATCAAAAATTTTAGAAATCATAGTTTTCTAGCTCAAGTTATAGACAATTTACTAACAAGGGGTCCTACAGGACTACACTACTATGGCAGGTCATAAAGGGAAGAGCAAGACCCAGGATGAGTATGCCCAATAAATTAGAGTTACTTTGTCGGAAAATAAACCTCAAGAGATCCTTGAAGAGCGTCAAATACAAGGAAAACTTAGTTCTCTTAATCATACCATGTGTGAATATGAGAATAGACATGCTCAAAGGCATATGGAGTTACTATCCAAAGTTGAACAAAGGGTGCTATCTAGTCATCAAACAAAGACTTCTATTGAGAATTTGGTGGATTTCACTACCCGAATTAAGATTTTAATTAACAAATTGGTAGAATTCAATGCAAAATCATGGCTCAATTCTCTCAATGGATGCAAATGCAAATGGGAACCAAGGCTGCTAGGGAGAAAGCACAATCAAATAGTGACCCGTTAGTCCCACTTCAACCACCTAATAAAGATGGTCAAAGTTAAGAAATCATTGGATGAATGGGCATTCCCAATAGTGATTATGAAATAGGAGATACTTCACAAAGGCATGATGATTGTTTGGGTAATACGAACGGTGCTAATCCCCAAGCTTCTGGGTTGAATCCTCGAGTTTCTAGAGGTCCTCTACCATTCGGGAAGGTTCCAAACTAGCTCTCAGCCACCTTTCAATTTTAAAAGGGTACCATCTCATTTTGGAGGTTGAATGTCTACTAATCATAATAGCCTATTCTGGAATAGAAACCTTCTCATAAAAGAGAATTGAAGGACAAAATCATTTTGGCAAAGTACAATGGGCAGTTATCTTCACCATCTAACCTAGAGGAATGGATTTCAAAATTGGAGTCCTATTTTGGTATATTTCCTAGAACTAATGATATGAAGATTCAATTTGCCAAGAAAGAGAACATACTAGTAGAGAGTTGGGATACATTCAAGACACTTATGGTTGA